>NC_133651.1:61842448-62083531 GCF_009905375.1 Apium graveolens | reverse complement strand
GCTACTGCGGCATCAATGCTTCTAGAAACGCGGAACGTCTCCTAATCGCTTGCGAATCGGGAGCTTGGTCCTGTTCATCCTTTCTATCTGTTGTTGTGTGATGAAAGAAGAAAGCAAGGGTGAGCAGCAAGCCCACCAAAATAATATATATAATGATTAATAGTAATGAGCCTTCTCTTAGTACTCATGAAAGTCTTGGTCAAAAGAAATGAACCAAGTTGATATCTTAATGTGATGAAGTCGCAAAATATTCAGTATATATATACATATATACTTTTCAAAATATTGGAAGTCCTCTTCCATGCATAATATACACAAAGTCCCAGTGTATAACTGTATAAAAAAATCGTTGCAAGGTGATCTCATATATCTAACCTTGTCTCAACGTTTTTCTGAAAATCTTTGTCATTCATAAGACAATTATTAATTAGATATAAGTTTAAAAGATGAAGTTACAAGATACCCCAATATACTTATATCTTTCCCAAATACTACTTGAACTACCACCGTTCAAGTTATAATTAGCTTCAAAAGTTCATCACATAGATGAGACTATAAGACAAGATTTGAATAGATTAAATCTTTAAAATATTATCAAAATAAAATGAAGTTACGAGATACTTCATTTGATGTAAACATCATTTTGAAAACTTGACCCTGCCAATACTCAACAATCGCCCAACCGTAGCCTTTCTATCGAAGTGCTCTGGGTAGTGTTGCAGAAATTATCCAATTGGATGATGAACTCATTACGGGAGTTTGCCGCGCCAGGAAGACCACTTACGATGATCAGTCGTAGTAGTACAACCCCACCATTTTCTATATGTAGAGGAGAACCTGTCGGATTTACTTGTCAACCAAACACTGAACTCCTAAGGAATGGACCGCCTTAGCGGAACTTCCAGGCCATTTGGGCCTAAATAAGGCTGGGCCGGCGCTACTCGGCCACTTACGCCACTCCTAGTTCAGATGAAATCCATGACTCTGAAACGTAAAGCTCGTCCCCACTTTCCCCAAGTAGAAACTTGTTGATACGGCTCCACCAAGAAGTCGTATCTATTTGGAAAGGAGAACTCACTGATATTTCCCAGGAGATGCCTGTTAATGGATTAACTTGTTCCAAGAATTTTACTTCCCGAGTGTTGGGTAAGTAATCAATTCATTTATCAAAACAGCAACCTTGTTGCGAATATAAAACACCCACAGAGCCGGATCCCTCAAGTTTTGAGCGAGTATTTAAATCCCCTTCGAAAGGAGGATCTTAAAAAAATGAGTTTTGGGATCCGCTCTAACTTTTAAAAATCATTTTGAAGACTCGCAAAACATTTTTAAGAATGTTTGGAGTGAAGCTGATTTAATGAAGTAAATCAGTCCCCAGAATATTTAGAAAATGTCTGAATATTATTTAAATAATATTCCCATAAAGAATAATCTTTATAAAATAATTGAAGTAGAAGTATTAAAACTTATACTTGAAATGAATAGCAATAATCAAAGATATACTTATATGAAGGTAATATCTTTATTTGAATAATCAAAAATAAGTTTGATTATCGACACCTTATTCTTTAATACAATAAAGAATATTATTAAGTAATAAGCGGAGTCATAATACCTCGAATGAATACTATAAATAATATTCATAAAATAAAGGAGTCATACATCCTCAAATGAATATCCAAGTAATATTCAATAATAATATAAACTGAGTCATAAGCCCTCGAATGAATATTCAAATAATATTCAAATAAAAAATAAACTGAGTCATAAGCCCTCGAATGAATAATCAAATTAATATTCAATTAAGTAAAATAAAGGTATCGAATAAACTTATTCGATCCATAGTTTTAAAAACTATATCCATATATATAATATATATATATAATATACTCGGGAACATCGACTCCCGGTTTAGAAATATGTTCACCTTTTATCCCCTATACTAAGGGTATACGCAACTACTTGCTTATTTCTAGCATAGGTATTATGCAACTATAAGCATTGAAATCAACAGATAGATAACCAGATTACGAAACAGACATGCATATATACCATATCAGCATGCTCCAATATATCGCAAAATTTGCTAATAACAATCATGCACTATCACAAGATAATGCATATACATATATTTACATCACAACAACAGTATATCGGTAGAAAACTTGCCTGAGCGACTGGGGTTACGAATGGCTCGGGACGAGTCTGGTAACCTATAAACAACAAGTAAGTTGGAATTAAACCAAAGTCACTTGTAAATCTATACTTTAACTAACTTAGACTCTAACGCTTTTTGCGCACTGATTTCTTAAGTCACTCGAGTACCCTCGGCTCCACCATTTTTAATAATTTAACCTTTACGAGTTTTAAGGCGATTCCTTCGCGAGTGTCTTACCAACTGCCTAACACACTTACCATAAATGTTTCATACATTAATTAACCCTTTTTGGTCTTTAACCTATGTTTCAAAGTAAGGCGAGGGGAAAAGTTTCGTTCGCGAAACGCCGTTACTTGAAACGGTCGTTTCTCCTAAACCGTGCATCGGAATCGAACGAACTACATATCAAAACGAAGCTCGTAACATGAGCTATCTAAACATGGCAATGGTCATAATCTAGCAGGGGGTTCTCGGGTCCTAATGTTATGCACAAAAACAGTCTAAAGAAAATCGGACGTTACGACGGCTATGTTTACGCGATTTCCAATTTTAAACCATTCAAAACCAACCCAATTCAACCTCAAATCCAACATACAACCAACATCCATCCTTATCACATCATAACAACCCCAACCAATTCAATTTTAACATTCATACTTATGCCTAAGCTTAACTTTAACCATACTTAAGTTCTTTTAATCAAAACACAACATTTACCATTCCATTTCACTACCATTTCAATCCCAAACTCTAATCACAACAACAAGCTACAATATCACCCTACTAATCAAAATCATCTTATAATACATAGGAATCTAGGGTTTGGAGATGGTATACCTTCCTTGAAGTGGTGGGGGAGCTAGGAAGCCTTAAGAAGCTTTGAGAAGTCTTAGAATGCTTGGATCTTCAAGGAAAACAAGAAAAATTCAAGTTAAAAACTTGAAAACACTATTCATTGTCTTCTTCTTTGATTAAATGAAGAAGATTGAGAAGGAATTATGGCTTAAACTCATGATATAGCCCTAACTAAGCATAAGATGATTAGGGAATTATCACCAATTTAGGAAGCTTGGATCTTTTTTTGAATTCTTGCCTTTAAAAGTAAAAAGCCGAGAGCAAGATGAACAAGCCTTGGTTCTTTTTGATTTTGATGAAGAATGATTTTGCTTGGCTTGGTTGATTTGTTTTTGTGTTTGATTTAGTCAATTACCTTGTTGCCCTTGAATTTGTGTGGTTCTCATTCAACCACACCTCCTTCCTTCCCATGTCATGCTTGTCATGTTGTGTGTCATCCTCCCTCCTTGTCCTCCTTCTCATTGGTTGGGTGACATCATCCCTCTAATCCCTTTGATTAACTTCCTAATTGTTTGCCTAATGACCGCTGATCTGTTATACGGTTCGCTTAACTTTCGTTTTCGTTTATCGTTTGAAGGATCATACCCGGGATCTTATTACTTAGGTTCCCTTAACCTTTCTCAATACATTATATTCCTTTTTATGATCCTCTATTATAATCCTTTAATTTAAATCCTTTTATCCTGTTACCTTATACTCAATTCTTTCCGTATCTATTGGATTTCCGGGAAAAATCAAAGTGTTCGGATTGGATTCTGACGATCTTTACATACACTTATATCCCATATAAAGTACTAATAAAATCTCAGAATATCCATATCAGAACCCCTACATAGTGTGGCATGAAAAGTTTTCTCATTCAGCTAAAACACTATTCACAAGGGTTCAAAAAGTTCAAAATTTTGGGGTTATTACAGTCTCCCCTCCTTAAAAGGATTCCGTCCCGGAATCAAATTGAAAATAAATAGGGATACTCTCTTAGCATTGCACTCTAACTCTCGAGTAAATTTTCCCACATTGTGGTCCTACCACCAAACTCCGCCTAGTTTGATAACCCTTCTCCTAAGTACTTGTTCCTTTTCACTCTATAACCCTTCCTGGTTGCTCCATATAGGTTACGTCTGGTTGCATGTCTATGCGCTCATATGCCCCTATTTATCTGGCATCCAATTACACTTCCTTAACATTGATACGTGAACACACTATGAACTTGCTACATGTTCGGGGTTAGGGCTAGCTCATATGCTAACTTCCCAATACGTCTTAATATATCCAGGGTCCAACAATTGTGGACTTAGCTTTCCTTTCTTTCCGAATCTCATTAATTCTTTCCAAGGGAACCTTAACAACAGGTCCCCTTCCTATTCTTTGTCCTTTCGTGTCAAATCACATACTTCTTATGTCCTCTGGCTACTACCAGCGTCCTCTGATTAGATCTATTATCCTGGTCCTTTGGACTACTGCGGGTCCGAGCATCTTGCGCTCTACAACTTCATCCTAACATAAGGGAGATCGACATTGTCTTCCCTCAAGGATCTCATAAGGCGATACCATATCAATACTGACATATGATCTATTGTCGTAAGTAACTTAATCCGCGTTAAGTGATCATTCCAAATTCTTTCAAGTCTATTGCACAGACTCTCATTATAGCTTTTAGCATTAGAGCTTTTGCTTCTCAATACCCATTCTTTTCCAGTTCGTAATCGCTACTACCTTCCGTTCCTAATATTATACTGGTTATACTTTTGCTCGTTAGCGTTCTATAACCTTTTAATAACCACGTCAACCTTAGTATCACGAATGTGTTTCCATTCCGATACTACCACCTTTATTACTCCTTTTTCAGCTGTTTATTTCCAAAATTATCCTCATATAGAAGTAAAGAATTTATTGAGAGATCACTATGATCATGAACACTTGTTATATCGCATAGTTAGTACAGAAGGTGGCCAGCCTTTAGTACTTGACAAGCAATTAAACAATAGATGGTATCCTACTAGGCTTCTATCACACAGATAGATAGTCATTCGGCAATACCTCCCCTTCTGGAAGGGTTGTTCTTCTCAGCTTACATGAAATGAAAAGAAGAGAAGAACGAACTGAAGAGAATTGTATATATGAAAAAAATATACTGCCACAAAATATCTGGCTTGGAACCTACCTCTGAACTATAGAGGTTTGTCATAGGAGAACAAAACATATACGTATTTATATCAACATCAAGTATTATAGCATCGCATTTCACATGCTTAAATATTTTGCTATTCCGTCCATCATTCTATGGACCCATGCTCTTCCTCGAGCTTATACACAATCACCTTTGAAACTCCCTCGATATCGAAAATCGAACTGGGATCTCATTCTAGACATCATCGTTACTAGAATTCTATGCTTGCACCGCAACCTTCCTCGTATAATATACTCCTATTGATAAGAAAGAATAAATATTCAATAGGTAGATACTCTACTTAATTAGTCTATCAATGATAACTTATACACTACACGACCCGATTAGTGGTACTCAATCTCAACACCCATTCCAATACAACTCTCACGGTTGTAAGCTCATTACTCGCAGAATCATTGCTGCCTTACTATGGTCCACCACTGACCTACTGTCGTCATTCATTTTCCATGAAGTCTTAATAGCTAACCATACGGAGTCCATACATGTCGTATCAAATCCTTCTAAGGAGGTAACATAATCACCATTCTGATTCATGAAGAACACTCCTGATCCTGACATACATACATGACATGAAGCATAAAATTGCAGAAGAGTTTCAATCAAAGCAACGATAGCAGGTTAATACCATTCTTAATCATATGCCTTAAATAGAAGACTTAACTCAAAGGTTCGTCTAGTCCTTTTTGAAACATGGTCCTGGCTTATCTCAAGATAGGACCTTCTAAGATAGATAGCCCGTTCATGGCGATTACACGAATTAAACCTTTACCAACTACTATTACGGTTGGGTATTGCACAGTCATCAGAAGGAATGTCAATCTTCCAAACCATAATACAACCTTCACAGTTTTAACCATCATCACTGTATTCTTTTGGCACAAGCGCCTATAATTATCCTCTTACCTTTAAAGTGTCGGCCACCTCTTTGGCCTTTCCTGATAGTAAAATTTCCTTACAGTCAATGTCATTTTAACCACCTCCAAATAAATTTTCTACCTTATTTCAATCACAGCTTATGTGAAAATGCTTTTCCTTAAATCTGATGAGTAAAAAAAAAAACACCATTTTTCCATAAGTTATTGCCTCAGTCTTTAGAGGTTAATCACTGTCATGACTGACTCTCAATCATACTTAGAACATCTTTTATCTTAAGTCCTAATTGCCCTGAACAATTTCGACCATTACTGGTTCGATCCATACTTTCTCGTGGTTTAACACGTGCCCCACTTGGCATCATTATAATTACGTCATATTTCCTTTATCAACATTTCTATTCTTGAGAATTTTGAATATTACCTTTCTCCTTGTAAAACCTCTAAGGTTATCCTTCAATCGTTCCTCCTGTATTCCCTAGATACAGGGCATATCAACCATTTACTAATACTAGAACCATTGTCTATATACTTCTGAAAAATTTCTCCACTGATTCTTAAAGGTTGTTGTTACCTTAACCTTTCCAATCATACTGTCAAAACTCATACTGTCCCTATTAAGGGTGAAATGCCAACCTTTATGCATTCCCCTAGGATTCATTTTAAGTTACCGATGTTCTATCCTTAATTCCACCTTTAAAAGGTACTGCATCCTTCCATGGATAAATCAAGTCATATATCCTTGATAGATTCTTATTCATCATTCCCACCTCGATAGTCTATACCTAACTTCATATAGCATCCTTATTCAAATTGAGGTCAATCCATATGGCCTCCAAAAGATAACAAGGTCATCCGCTTTTCTTTCCTGATTTGGTAATGATAACATGGATGTTCTGGAAGATATTGGTCGTGTTCAACGTGAACTTCTTCTTAATAATTCCTTATTTACTTTTGTTGTTTATCTCAACAGTCACCTCAATGTTGGGATATCTTCATACCTGGCGTCTCCCTTTCTGGTATCGAGCCACCGGTCTTACATTTCACATTATTGAAGGTCACTTCCTTCATCCAATTTTCCTACTTTCTTACTTTCTTGTCTCCTTAGTCTATCCGCGTCTCATTATTTATCCTTCGAACTATCTCAAGGTTTCCTCGAATCCTCCCAACTTAAAGGGGATAAAATATATGTATCTCTTATGCCTTCAACCATCAATTTTAACTCATGGTATCACCCTCATCCTGACGATTACATACTTTTCTATTTCTATTGCTACGAGTCTTTAGGGTTTCCTCATACCCACTCCTTATCATTCCTCAACTCTATTGCCTTTATATTCCTTTCCACTTCAGTTTCTTTTTATTTTCATTTCCATTACAACCATTACATGAACCAACACTACATAAGCATTGATTTCAACCATCCCGTCATTCTGGATTCGTGTCCTCAGAACGAATCTTGACAACTTTTACATCTTAGATTCATAATTCATCATACTCGTCTGCCTTTGTTCTGGCTCTAAAGCTTTTACACTATCTCCTTATCTTTGGGAATTACTTTCCCGAAAACAATTGACTGAACTTAAATCAGTTTATTCTAACCTCTGGCTCCGTGCCTTTCTTGGTCTTTCACCAGCGGGTGGTCTCTCTCTTAGGAGGGTAAGTGACAAAAACGTCTTTTGTGGTTCATCAATCATTTTGAATCTCAAATGATTCCTATATTTCCTTTAGCCAGGCTCTTGCCTCGGCTGGGTCAGCCTGTTCCTTGGAACTCTGAGAGCTTAGCGATTTAAAGGTCATGAAAGAATTTCACACCACATTGTTTCCTCAAGGTGGTGGTTGGGAATAAAATATAAGTTCTGTTTAGACAGGTTCATGAATTTCCGTATAGGAGTACCGTCTCGGGTCTCCTTATCTCGCTCGACTTTTGCTTTCTTAGTCTAAATATTTCTTCCTACTCCCCATAATTGGAGTCATCTTTTAATTTAAAATCTTCATTTTCCACTTTATTATATTCCGGTTCTTTATATCTTAATTGCGACCTCCCTGATTATCACCAAGGTTTGCCCTAATCTTATTCCTTGTGGGGGCATATTACTTGGAAAATTTTGAGAATCTCCGGATATTTGTCTTACTTACTTTGCTTAAGTCTTCCCCTCGTTTAGTCCTTGCACGATTGCAAATTATGAATTCTTAAGTTCGATAAACTTCATGACACTCTCTTAAGTGTTAATAGAGCAATTAACAATGTGATTTATCACAAACAAACTGATCTGAACTGAAATTAACGAATATATACATAACCATTTGTTCGAGGGTACAACAACTGAACATATTAAAGAGGATTACATCATATGAACTTATCGCTCCTATCCCAAAAGTACTACCATAGATAGTCATCTCGTCATTAAAACTAATCATTCATAACTTAGGCTAATCCTCCAAAAGCGGTGCTACATGAAACCCTTGTTTGATTGCTCTGGCTCTGCACACTACCATGGATTAAGAGATGCGAGCACGCACGACATCCCTAACCTGCTCCATCACAGAGGTGATGAGGTCTAAGATAGTCGCAAGTAGAGCTGGATCAACCTGACCCTCAAGATGGCCTCTAGCTGTAACACGGGTGGTAGCCTCAATCCTTTCCATGCTATACGCTAATCCTGCCGGAAGTATCCCACCCTCAATCCTTGGTGCAGTAAGTCGATCCAACAGATCACTCCTAACATTCCGGGCCTCTGACAGGCCACCCAAAGTCATATGATAATCAGCGATAAGAGAAGCCTGAGTGGTAGCATCTAGCAGTCCATGGGGTGCAGGTGGTGCAGACCCAGGAGATCCAAATGGATAACCAAGCACGGTATCAGGTGACAATGGTTCAGGGGATAAAGGTGGCATTTCCTCAGTATGTGCTGGGCTCTGTACAGGGGAGGGAACAGGAATTGGTGGAACCTCATGGGTGTCTACAGGAGCCTCTGGAAGAGGGTCTGATACTGGTATAATTGGGGTCGTGGAAGGCCCCACTCCTTCTGCCCTCATTAACCTTTGTGCCCTTGGTAACTCTTCATCCTCTAGTGCCACCCTCGCGGCCATTCTTGCTCTGGTAGTCGCCCTGACTACGGTCATCTGTTCCTCAACGGTCCTTCTTCATTCTCATCAGGATCCTCCATGAGATCCTCCTCAGCCACAATCCTTTCCGAATAACATCCTCAACCGCAACATTCTCTATCTGAACCTCATCCGGTCCCTCATTAGGGTACTCCATCGGATTCACAATTTGATCTCCAACTTGTAATAAAACATCCTCATGCTGATGCTCCTGAACCTCAAGGTTTGGTGCCCCGCTGCCCTATACGAGAACAAACTATGTTACTATCACGATACTTATAAGGGTTCCCGTAAGGGTTTTAACTGTCAGTGCTACGTTAGGTAGCCCGACTATGAACTTGGCAAGAGTTCTTATTATCTTAGTGAACTTATTATCTTAACGTCACATCATCTCTGAGGTTTATAACGCTTAGCTCTGATACCATTTCTGTAACACCCCCAAATCCGGGGTCGGGGATCCGGGTTGTCACGAGTTCCATTTCCCTTAATAACACCCAATCTTAATAATTACTCAACTACTCTGTACTGTGACCCCACAATAAACACACACACACGTTATAGTCTCAGAGATGAACATCCAAAAATAACCACAAGTCATTTTATTCCACAATTATCTGCCAATACACCTTAAAAGGTTTTCTGAATAAATTTACATTTCTTTGCCATTATTACAATTCATAAATATACATAATCTGGTACATTAGAAGTTGAAAGCCTAGCCTATTGGTAGCTCCTACCTCAGCTACGGCGGCATCAATGCTTCTAGAAAACTGCGGAACGTCTCCTAATCGCTTGCGAATCGGGAGCTTGGTCCTGTTCATCCTTTCTATCTGTTGTTGTGTGATGAAAGAAGAAAGCAAGGGTGAGCAGCAAGCCCACCAAAATAATATGTATAATGATTAATAGTATATGAGCCTTCTCTTAGTACTCATGAAAGTCTTGGTCAAAAGAAATGAACCAAGTTGATATCTTAATGCGATGAAGTCGCAAAATATTCAGTATATATACATATATACTTTTCAAAATATTGGAAGTCCTCTTCCATGCATAATATACACAAAGTCCCAGTGTATAACTGTATAAAAAAAATATCGTTGCAAGGTGATCTCATATATCTAACCTTGTCTCAACGTTTTTCTGAAAATCTTTGTCATTCATAAGACAATTATTAATTAGATATAAGTTTAAAAGATGAAGTTACAAGATACCCCAATATACTTATATCTTTCCCAATACTACTTGAACTACCACCGTTCAAGTTATAATTAGCTTCAAAAGTTCATCACATAGATGAGACTATAAGACAAGATTTGAATAGATTAAATCTTTAAAATATTATCAAAATAAAATGAAGTTACGAGATACTTCATTTGATGTAAACATCATTTTGAAAACTTGACCCTGCCAACACTCAACAATCGCCCAACCGTAGCCTTTCTATCGAAGTGCTCTGGGTAGTGTTGCAGAAATTATCCAATTGGATGATGAACTCATTACGGGAGTTTGCCGCGCCAGGAAGACCACTTACGATGATCAGTCGTAGTAGTACAACCCCACCATTTTCTACATGTAGAGGAGAACCTGTCGGATTTACTTGTCAACCGAACACTGAACTCCTAAGGAATGGACCGCCTTAGCGGAACTTCCAGGCCATTTGGGCCAATATAATAAGGCTGGGCCGGCGCTACTCGGCCACTTACGCCACTCCTAGTTCAGATGAAATCCATGACTCTGAAACGTAAAGCTCGTCCCCACTTTCCCCAAGTAGAAACTTGTTGATACGGCTCCACCAAGAAGTCGTATCTATTTGGAAAGGAGAACTCACCGATATTTCCCAGGCGATGCCTGTTAATGGATTAACTTGTTCCAAGAATTTTACTTCCCGAGTGTTGGGTAAGTAATCAATTCATTTATCAAAACAGCAACCTTGTTGCGAATATAAAACACACCACAGAGCCGGATCCCTCAGGTTTTGAGCGAGTATTTAAATCCCCTTCGAAAGGAGGATCTTAAAAAAATGAGTTTTGGGATCCGCTCTAACTTTTAAAAATCATTTTGAAGACTCGCAAAACATTTTTAAGAATGTTTGGAGTGAAGCTGATTTAATGAAGTAAATCAGTCCCCAGAATATTTAGAAAATGTCTGAATATTATTATTTAAATAATATTCCCATAAAGAATAATCTTTATAAAATAATTGAAGTAGAAGTATTAAAACTTATACTTGAAATGAATAGCAATAATCAAAGATATACTTATACGAAAGTAATATCTTTATTTGAATAATCAAAAATAAGTTTGATTATCGACACCTTATTCTTTAATACAAAAAAATATTATTAGTAATAATAATAAGCGGAGTCATAATACCTCGAATGAATACTATAAATAATATTCATAAAATAAAGGAGTCATACATCCTCAAATGAATATCCAAGTAATATTCAATAATAATATAAACTGAGTCATAAGCCCCGAATGAATATTCAAATAATATTCAAATAAAAATAAACTGAGTCATAAGCCCTCGAATGAATACTCAAATTAATATTCAATTAAGTAAAATAAAGGTATCGAATAAACCTTATTCGATCCATAGTTTTAAAAACTATATCCATATATATATAATATATATATAATATACTCGGGAACATCGACTCCCGGTTTAGAAATATGTTCACCTTTTATCCCCTATACTAAGGGTATACGCAACTACTTGCTTATTTCTAGCATAGGTATTATGCAACTATAAGCATTGAAATCAACAGATAGATAACCAGATTACGAAACAGACATGCATATATACCATATCAGCATGCTCCAATATATCGCAAAATTTGCTAATAACAATCATGCACTATCACAAGATAATGCATATACATATATTTACATCACAACAACAGTATATCGGGTAGAAAACTTGCCTGAGCGACTGGGGGTTACGAATGGCTCGGGACGAGTCTGGTAACCTATAAACAACAAGTAAGTTGGAATTAAACCAATGTCACTTGTAAATCTATACTTTAACTAACTTAGACTCTAACGCTTATTTTGCGCTCGCTGGTCTTCTTAAGTCACTTGAGTACCCTCGGCTCCACCATTTTTAATAATTTAACCTTTACGAGTTTTAAGGCGATTCCTTCGCGAGTGTCTTACCAACTGCCTAACACACTTACCATAAATGTTTCATACATTAATTAACCCTTTTTGGTCTTTAACCTATGTTTCAAAGTAAGGCGAGGGGAAAAGTTTCGCTCGCGAAATGCCGTTACTTGAAACGGTCGTTTCTCCTAAACCGTGCATCGGAATCGAACGAACTACATATAAAAACGAAGCTCGTAACATGAGCTATCTAAACATGGCAGTGGTCATAATCTAGCAGGGGGTCCTCGGGTCCTAATGTTATGCACAAAAACAGTCTAAAGAAAATCGGACGTTACGACGACTATGTTTACGCGATTTCCAAATTTTAAACCATTCAAAACCATCCCAATTCAACCTCAAATCCAACATACAACCAACATCCATCCTTATCACATCATAACAACCCCAACCAATTCAATTTTAACATTCATACTTATGCCTAAGCTTAACTTTAACCATACTTAAGTTTTTAATCAAAACAACAACATTTACCATTCCATTTCACTACCATTTCAAATCCCAAACTCTAATCACAACAACAAGCTACAATATCACCCTACTAATCAAAATCATCTTATAATACATAGGAATCTAGGGTTTGGAGATGGTATACCTTCCTTGAAGTGGTGGAGGAGCTAGGAAGCCTTAAGAAGCTTTGAGAAGTCTTAAGAATGCTTGGATCTTCAAGGAAAACAAGAAAAATTTCAAGTTAAAAACTTGAAAACACTATTCATTGTCTTCTTCTTTGATTAAATGAAGAAGATTGAGAAGGAATTAATGGCTTAAACTCATGATATAGCCCTAACTAAGCATAAAGATGATTAGGGAATTATCTTACACTTTAGGAAGCTTGGATCTTTGATTTTGAAATTCTTGCCCTTTAAAAAGATAAAAAGCCGAGAGCAAGATGAACAAGGCCTTGGTTCTTTTGATTTTGATGAAGAATGATTTTGCTTGGCTTGGTTGATTTGTTTTTGTGTTTGATTTAGTCAATTACCTTGTTGCCCTTGAATTTGTGTGGTTCTCATTGAACCACACCTCCTTCCTTCCCATGTCATGCCTATGTCATGTTGTGATGTCATCCTTCCCTCTTTGTCCTCCTCTCATTGGTTGGGTGACATCACTCACTCTAATCCCTTTGATTAACTTCTAATTGTTTGCCTAATGACCGCTGATCTGCTATACGGTTCGCTTAACTTTCGTTATCGTTTATCGTTTGAAGGATCATACCCGGGATCTCATTACTTAGGTTCCCTTAACCTTTCTCAATACATTATATTCCTTTTTATGATCCTCTATTATAATCCTTTAATTTAAATCCTTTTATCCTGTTACCTTATACTCAATTCTTTCCGTATCTATTGGATTTCCGGGAAAAATCAAAGTGTTCGGATTTGGATTCTGACGATCTTTACATACACTTATATCCCATATAAAGAACTAATAAAATCTCAGAATATCCATATCAGTTGTCGAAGATAGGAAGAGGAAGATGACTTAATCTTGTCTTCTTCCTGTTCTTCTTCATCCTCAGCTTTGTCAGGCTTCTTAGCTAGGACTAAAGCTGTTGATGTTAGGATTAGGAGCTTAGGGAAAATCTTGTATAAGTATTGATGTAATTTCCATTTCATAAATGTATTGTCTTGATATATTAATGAAAGTTGTTTTTACTTCAAGATTTTGTCTCTGAGTTATTTCATCTTGTGTTGATAAATCCTGATTGATGCTCTGATGACCATATATATTTTGTTTTATATTAAGTTCTGATTCATTTTCAGCACTTACTCATCTAATTTATCTTGGTCATTTTCATGTGATGTATTTTCAGAATATCAATGATGCAGTGAAAAATAATTCAATCAGTACTAATGGTTTAAATTTTGAATTAAAACTGTTTCTCTTGATTAATGGAACGGTTTTTCCTTGAAACTAGGCAACTGGGTAAGTAATGATTCCTATTTTCTCGAGCCCAGTAACTGACCGTTATTACTGCATGTCTGACAGGTGTCCAACGGTAACATTTTTTTGTTCAGAGTATAAGTACAACAGAGAGAAGATTTCTTTAATCTTTTATTTTCTTTATACTTTATCTCTCTCCTTACTTTTACTCTCTTTCTCCTTCTTTCTCACGTTGGTTTTTCATACAGACATTATCTCAAACACCCAACAGGCATACTTGAATCTCAATATTTTTTTTACATGGCACCAAAGGATTTAATCATTGATGGAGCAAAGTTTGTCCCCAACAACTATGCTGCGGTTCTTGATCACACTGAAGCTCCATCTGAATTGCACTTTGTGCAAGATCTTCTTGCACATAGTGAGGTTGGGTATGCATTAACACAGCCTGAATTCTTTTCAAGCCAACAAGTTCTGAGGTTCTGGAGGACTGGAGTTTTTGATGATGGTGGTAAACGTGGAACTCCCAGTATTATCTTCCAAGTGGGTGATTCATCCTTTGTAGTCACTCCTGGTACAGTACGCAGCGCTTTACATCTTCTAGAAGATTGTACTTTCTCAATTCCAGAGGACTCAGCCCTTCGGGAGTTAATGGCTGAATTGGGATATGAAAAGAGTCTGACGAAACTTGGACAGTTGAAAAGGGCTAATATCAGAAGAGAATGGAGTTTCTTCTTTGATTGCATCACCAAAGCTTTTGGGAACAAATGTTCAAATTTTGATGCTATCCCAATTCTGAGTCAGCACATAGGGTATGCTATTATTCATCAAACTCATTTTGATTTTGCAACTGGAATAATTGGTTTTATTGGGGATAGGATGACAGAGGATCGAGATGTTGTTTATTTTGCTAGATTCTGTCAACTTATTTACACTTACAGTACTGATGAACCTCATTTAGTCAGCACTCAAACCCCGCCTTTTAAGGTTGCAAAACGATACTTTAATGACCTGGTAAATGCTGATACTAAGAAAAAAGTGGTTAGACCATTACAGATTCCTAAGTCTGTAAAACAGATCCTGGTAAATGCTGATCCTGATACTTATAGATCTGTTTACTCTGATGTCCAACCAACTCCAAACACCCAAAATCCATCAACCTCAGTACCTACCTCTCATTCTACTCAACCTACCCTCACAACTTATCTCAAATCCTATCTCTCCACTTCACAGACTGCTCAACCTTCTTCTTCAGAACCTACTGTGAAGCCTACATCTTCTAAGCCAAAGAGAACAAAGACTGTTCCTCAAACACCTCAAAAGAGGAGGAGAATTACTTTGAGAGATGAATCAGATTCTGAGGATCAGATTCCTTCTTCAGAACCTGTGGTAAATGAAGCTGAGAAAGCAACTTCTCAGAAGGATTCTGAAATTGGGGGTTCTAGGCTTCTCAAGAGGCTTAGACGAATGATAGTTCCTGAAACTCCCAAGGAATCCAAATCAACAAGGAAGTACAAGAAACAGAGGGCACAAAGGCCAGTTTCAGATGATGAGGAGGAAGCAGCTAAGGAAGGGGATCAGAAATCTCTGATCTCACAAGACAAGGAATTTGCTCCAGTCACTTCTTTTCCATCAACTCCATCTCAGGAAGCTGTATCTGACAAGGCTAACTCACCATCTGTGTCTCTTGTTGATCCAGGCACAAGTGCTGAAATTGATATTCAGAACCTGGTTGTGCCTGAAATACTTTTCTTAGAAGCTCCAACAGCAAATAATCCTTCCACAACACCTGTTACTGATGCTGTTCAAATTCCAGAGTTATCAACAACACCTTCTCTACATCAAGATGCTGATGATCAGATTTTAGGTGAGCATCAGGATATGGTTGTTGATCAGAACTTAGTATCAGATCAGCAATTAGAGGATGCTGAAGCCTCCATTGCTACTCACACTGTTGTCTTATCAGAAGATACTGATTCTTTAAGTTCTGATGCTGCAAATGTTGGAGATACTGGTGAAGCTGCTCCAACTGTAGATGCTGATGAAGCAGGTCCTTTAGGACATACTCCTCCACCGACTCTTCCTAAGTCTGAACTGGTAAAGGAGTTTGTTATCAGGGATGCACCAGTGCCTTGGAGTGAAACTCCTACAGGTCAGGAGTGGACTAAGGAATGGAACTCAGTTTCATGTGTTCCAAATGCTTTACATCTTGCTGAGCACTTGACTAAAGCTGATGAAATGTTAAATTCTGATGATTTCAAAACCCAGCTTAGAGTCACTGCATTGAGTACTAAACATCTACAAGGTCTTCATTCAACTACTCATGCAGAGCTACACAAGATTCAGGAGAACTTTATCAAACAGGAACAAGTTTGGAAAATTGATAAGAAAAAGTTCTTTCAACCTACCATTGACAGGATTGCTTATATTGAGAAAACTCAAGAGAAACAACAAGCTCAGATTGATCAAATTCTGACAAATCAAGCTTCTCAGCAATCGCAACTTACTGAAATCCAGACCTCAGTGGAACTACTTATCTCTCTTTTACTACCTGCTGATGCCAAAAAGGGGGAGAAGGTAATTAAGTCCAAATGCAAAACCAACAAGACACTGCAAGGAAAGGATGATGGAAAAGATGACCAAGGAAACTCTGGAATGGGTAGCGGTCATAGTCAAGGTAGAAGGTTTACATCAAGACAAGCTAGTCACAGAACAAGTTCTGATACTGGGAAAAGAATAAGTTCTGCTGCTGGTAAAAGGATAAGTTCTGATGAACTTCTAGATCTTGATGAGGAAATGTCAAGACAGTTATTTCTTCAAGAAAATCCAGGAATGGACTTGGAAAGTTTAAAGGAAGATGAAGCCAGACTTAAATCAGAGAAAGTCACATCTAAATCTGAAGCTTCTGGTAAAAAGTCACTTCCAAAACTTAAAGGCATTGTGATCAAAGAAAGGACACATACTGAAGCAACATTGGCTAGATCACAACCACAGATAGATCCAAGATCCAAGGGTAAAGAAAAGGTTGGTGAACCTATCAAGGGTTATGTACCTCCTGAGGAATAAGAAATTGCTGATGAAAAAGATGATCTTGCTCTGACTTCAAGAAAAGTTCTTAAAATAACCTCTGACATGGCTCAAGTTGTTCAGAGTCAAGAAATTGTAAGTTCTGATATTCAGAAGAAGCAAGTAACCTCTGACAGAGCTCAAGTTAACTTGATATCAAAAAATAGATCAAAGACACTCCTACCAGGATTCACTAAAGCAAAACAGACTCAATCTTTGAAGACTACTGCAAGTGGTTTTGAAGCAAGAGTAGTTACTGGAAAGGAAGCTAGAGATAAAACTGGATTGGGAAGTGCTGATGAAAGAAGAGTACACAACACTACCAATGATCCAACTTCCTTGAGTGAACCAGGTATTGGAGCAACTCCTGAGAGATTGAATTAACTGGAATCTATACAGATGGTTTACCATACCTACTTGAAAGAATACATCATGTTGTATTTCATGACAGATAGTAGGGTTTATCATATAAGACAAAATGCCATTCCTTTGAAGTATTTTGAAGAATTGGAGCATGTACTTTTCTTACTTCAAGTGGATGACAGAATAACAGAGACTGCTGCAAACTACTTAAAAGAACAGATTCAGAGACAGAAAAGGCTTTATTATGTTAAGTCTGACAGCATATATGTTCCAAAGTACAGAGATCACAATGGTGATATTGTTGATATGAAGCCTAATACTGCACAGATCAGAACATATCTTGGTATTAAGGGACTTGAATTCAATCTTGAGTCTGACAAAGCTTATGTCATAAGACTAGATCAGGAGTTGAGAAAAGCAAAGATTAATGATCTCAGAGCTGCAATCTTTCAAACTGGTGAAGATACTGCAGAGCTTAAAGATGTTAAAAGGAGAATGATTGATGAACTAAGATATGCTGAGAAATATTTGTTGAAGAACTATCTCAGAACAACTCCTGACATCAGAGAGATCAGAAAATGAAGAAGCCAAGTCGAAGATCTACAACTGCTTAAATTCTGATATTTATACAGATTGAAGTTGTTATCAGAAGTTGAAATTGGTAAAAACTTTAAGGACTGTAAGTTGTAGTTATCTAGTCTATTTCTCATGTATTTGTACTTAATGTTTTTTACATCATCAAATATCTGTTGAACTTGTATATTTTGTTAATTTACAAGTTGGGGGAGATTGTTAGATATATTTGATAATGTCATGGCTAATATGTTTTATGTTTAGCTTTCAGAATCTTATGTGAACAGGATAAATCAGTACTTAACTGTTGATCAGTACTTATACTGGAAGTCAGGACTTAAGGATATCAGTACTTATATTATCAGGAGATAATCATCAGAAGATAGATATCAGAACTTAAGTGCTGAAGGACAATCAGATAAGGACAGTAGCTGATTAAAGGAAAGAAGATCGAGATAAACATAAGAAGAGATATGCATGAAGAAGGAATTCCGTGAAGAATGGAATACTTGGAAGAAAAGATATCTGATTGATATATTTTAGGAAGCAGAATTATATTCCATATCAATTAGCGATTATCTTGTAACTGTGTAGTATATAAACACAGACATAGGGTTTACACTAAAAGTGTTATCGTTATTAGAAAAGATTATTCATTGTAACCCTTGCAGCTCTCGTGATATTTGTTCATCACTGAGAGGTAACAGTTCCATACTGTAACAGAGTTTATTATTTCAATAAAGTTTGTTTTCTATTACTTAAGTTCTTAAAGTTCGATTTGAGTGTACTATACACTGTATTCACCCCCTCTACAGTGTGTGTGTGTGTGACCTAACACAATACGAGCCGGCTACTAGCCATTTGACGCCTAGCAATAAATTCTAATTTTTACTCCAATTTTATCTTTTCATGCCTTTTATCATTATGAGCCTATCATACATTCTAAGCATAAGCAATAGATTAATCTCAAAAACCATCAAATCATGACAATAATCTAGTCCTTAAGCATACTCTAAGAGTTAGTGAAATTACAAGTGTTTCTAGTATGCATGCCAACCTAGAAAGATTCAACATCACTCTAACGCTATCACTACACTCGCATCAATATCATATATCAATCGATAAAGCAACACAACATGGATCATGGTATATGCATGAGCTATATGACATGATAAATAATAATAAAAATTATATATAAAAAAACTATATGGCAAAATATGCAACTATATGAACTAAACTATCATGAAAATGCAACTACATAACACACACATAAATATGTTCCTTAACAACCACCCCCAAATCTTAAAATCTTCACTGTCCCCAGTGAAGACAATAGAAAGGAACACAGGGTATACCTACTCAGAAGAATCATAATCATCATCACCCTCAGAGGGTGGAGTGTCAAGAGGTGGATAAGCAGAATCCTTACCAAAAACGGGCCACTGGATGTCAGCTCTAAGGCCTCTAAAAGTAGTCACAAGCGCTAGGGTGAGCTCCTGCACAAACCTACTCTGTGACTCATACATCGCATCCATCCTCCTGGAAAGCCTCTTGTACTGGGCATCATCTGTAAGAACCCTGATTTTTGTAATATTTTAAAACTTATGTGAATAGTAACTTGAGCTGATTAAGTAATACGTATGGGGATCATCATAAAATGAATAGTGGAATTTTGAGAATCCGAGATCATATTCTTGTTTATCGAGGAAAATAAGTGAATGTAAAAGCCGACGGAATTCGAAGATTCACGATTATACTACGTGTTTTCGTATCCGTAAAGAATGGCATAAAATCAGGAATACTACGTGAAATAAATAATATATCAAGGTGTTTCTATGATCAAGAGAAGGAATGAAATTGGTTATAGGATTATAAGTGATAAAAGAAATCGCTACGAAACAAGTCGTTATACGTGGAAACTATCGGAATGAAACGATGATTGCGTTTACGATAAATAAACGAATGAGAAATTAAATCCCATGCAAGTTGGCCATGCATAACCAAGTCCTAACTAGTAGTTAGGAGTGTAACTAGATGATTAGAAGCTAACTAGAATAGTTAGTGGAATAGTGTTGAATAGTGATGGGAGACAAACAAGTACACAAGCCATACTTCTCTCTTTTCTCACTTCACCACACAATCAAACTAACCCATACCTTTGCCAAATTATTGTCAAATCTGCTGCATACATCCCATATATTCATTATACACTCCCACACTTTAGCCACAAAAGAAAACAACCTCTTTTCCCTCAATTAAAACTCTCCCATTTTTCATTCCAGCAGTTCAGTTTTTCTGAGCAAGGGAGAAATAAAAATTCATAACTCAAAATATACTCATTTAAATATCATGAAATTTTTACCATATCTTCTCCATATCATGGGTAAGCTTCGTACCAAATTTCAGCCTCAAATTATGTTTTTTCAATTTTATAAAAATATTTGAATGAGGTGCTGAAAGGTAACTTCGAAATTCTAACTTGTTTCTTGGTTTTGTTTCTTAAGGATCTAGCCCTTCTAAGTGTTTTCTAAGCAAACCAAGCCTCAATCATCCTAGAAATAACCTTCCTAGTGTCCAAGAAGGTATAAGTTTCAACCCTTTAAGGTTTTATGGTTGGATTTAAGAGTTATATTTGTTGTCGTGTTAAGATCCAAAGGATTGTGTTTGTTTGAGTTTGTATTGATTATGTTCTTGCTAAAGGCTTGAGATGTTGAGTTGTAATCCATGTATGTGGTACTAGATAGAGCATATAAGGTGTATGTGGGTGGATCTTGAGAAGTACTTGTGTTTATGATGGTTATAGGTAGTGATTGTGTTAAGATCAAGTAGTAGAAATTGAGTTTGGGCATTCTTGCACTTGATCTGTTTTCTACAGGACATTCGGCTATGAAAATTGTTAAAATTTAAAAACCACTGGCCATGAACAGATAGATATTGTTTTTTAGTTTCTATACATGTGTAGATCATCATGAGGAGATTTACGGTTTAGGAGTTATAGCCGTTTTAGTGTAAAACATTTCTGCGATTAGCCAACTGCACTTAAGTCCACTTGCAAGGTGATTTTGAAGGACTTAAAATAATTTCGAGATTCTGGAAAAATTATGAAAAATGGATATGACAGTAGAAAAGACTTTCCAAAACGAATTTTGAGAAAATATTAATTTTTCGGTTTTGTAAAAATGTTTTGGTAAAGCGAGCGCAAGCGAGAAACGCATAAAAACCTAGTTTTGACGCGCGTTTTCTCACGTTCGAGCTTAAAACTCGAAATGGACTTTCTAAAGCGAACGATCGATTTCAAAACTCGACGATGTTATAAAGTGAGAATATAAGTGTTGAGAATGTGACGATCGGAGATTCGTTATACTTGAGTAGTTGCGAAAGTTGATTAATAAAAGCGAGACGTTAATCGCGTACTAACTTAGACCGTTGGTTCTTGTTTATAGATCGCCAACCAAACACCAGAGACCATACCACTTCGATTACTCGAGGCAAGTTTTCGAAACCCTATCTCATACTATCCATGCTATATATATACTGTTGTGATATTGATGCCATGATTTACAGTTCAAATACATATGCTTGTCTATGATATCAATGCATACGAATTATGCGATTGTTTACAAAAACAAATTTCGTTTTACACGAGTATGAGAAATTGAAACGTATTTCAAATATAATATATGATAATGGGAATCAGAGATATTTTAATAACGATTTAATTCCGGAGAGAGCCGGACGCGAAAGATTTCTATTTCGATAAACAAAGTACGTTCGCGTAATATATATATCAAGCGAACGATTGAGATTTTGACTTAAACTTCGAGAAATATTGGTTTATTCATTTAAGGGACTCCCTTACTTGATTGATTATTTTATAAAGCGATACTTAAGGGATTATTAAATATCCAGAAAGTATTTAAAAATATACTGAATAGTTTATAAATCATTTCACGTTATTTAATAAAGATTTAACTATTCAAAGAGCAATTATAGGATACCAAATCCTGTTTTGATTATTTGATTAAGGTGTCTCCATTCGTTGGACCTTATTCAGAGATATTTTGTATTTAAGATTTTTTTATTAATTCATTGAACCTTAATTAGAAATACTTTGTACTTAAGATTTTATCAATTCATTGAACCATATTCAGAGATATTTTATATATAAGGTTTTTATCAATTCATCGAACCTTATACAGAGATGTTTTATTTATAAGATTTTATCAATTCATTGAATCCCTCTTAAATTATTATGAGACCTTAGATATTTAATATCTTCGGACTTCTAAAAACTTATTTAAAAATAGACATGGTTCCCAAAGGTACTTTCTAAATTATTCAAAACTCTTGAAAGAGATTAATCATTTGAAACATATCAAAACCTTAGGGAACTTAGTCTAGAAGCATAAGAGTTTTGTTTCCTCGTTCAATAAAGAACAAGTGAGTAATATATGTGTCACCTACTACAGATCGGGATTTGAAAATGTTATTAAATTCAAAACTCCGACAACTCCCAAAGATGAATTGAGTTAAAAGTGATGAATAAAACATCTTATTTACAGGTCAACTTTTAATGACCTATTCCTTCGAAAAAGGATTTTGAGCAAAAGATATAACTATTTTGGGACTGGAATATGGCCTGCCCGGCACGTAGTGGTATCGGGCAGTGACCAGGCGCGGAGTGGCGCATTATGCAAGCGCGGAGTGGCGCATTGTACGGTTATATGGTCTATGTGACCATTGACTTTCGGACTTGCACGGCAATGGGCAATCACCGTGTAGTGTCTTGATGAGCCCAAAGGCGGCTAGGTTTGTATTCCTTCTACTAGTAGAGAAAATTTCGTATTCGGCTGATCACCGATACGTGGTTTATTCCAGTATAGTCCCTTTCTTCCATTTTGGAAAAACTGTTGTGAAATATACAACAGAGAGCCAATAAGGCTGAGTTTTAAACAAGGATATTGATGAATATATATCAAATCCATTTGAGAAATCTGCCGATAAGGCTGAGTTTTAAATTGGGATGTTGATGAATATATATCACACCCATTTGAGAATCTTGGTTCGAGTAACATCTTGAGATTTTGAAATAAAATGAGTACGAGTATAAAATGATTTTGAGAAAGAGATGAATACAAGTATTCAGTGGATATACTATTATAGTTGATTTTAAGAATATTATAAATTTGACAAGTATATAAACTTTCAGAACGCTTTGGAGATACAAAGTATAATTATTGGTTTTATTTATCCTTACATACTTAATTATGGGGATATATACCTTGCTGAGCTATAATGCTCACCCTTGCTTTTATATATCATATCACAACAGACTACCAACATGGATCAGACCAGAACTGCTGTTCGTAGGCGGGTAAGGAACGCTCGTGAGTTCCGTAGGCTTTTTGTACGCCAGCCCCGTCAGGTAGATAAGTGGAGATGATTTATTTGATACTGTTTCCAAGCATATAACCTGTGTGTGTGTGAGTTTGAATAAAAGGTCGAGTAATATTGTGAAAAGAGAATTATTTAACTAATAAGTGATCGTAAGGACCCGAATTCACGACCTTGGATTTTGGGGTGTTACATCATCTAATCCCAAACTATCTCCTCCCTGGCCTCTGGAAGAACCTGCCTCCCCCTGTGCTTGACTGGGCCTAGCCATGGTAGCACTAGCTGCTATACGTCCTCCTGGAAAGTGATATCTCAAACCATGTAACTCGGGCTCTCCACCCGTCCACTCCTGCATCGCATTCAGCATCGGTGAATCAATAGGAGCGGCCAACATCTGCAACTGCTCATAAGAAGGCCAGTGAACTCCAACAACCTTGCACAGCTTTGTGACAATAGAGGCATAAGGGATATTGTACTGCGATATCCCCTTCAAAAACTTCAAAATCCCTTGGTAGATAAACTCACCAAGGTCCACATAATACTCCTCATTCAAAATCCCCCAAAACAACCTGGTTCTCTCAACTGTAACCTCATGTGCATGCGAAGAAGGAAGAATATTAGCATAAGTAAATGCATTTCATGCACGAGCATACATGTTCATGGCGATAGCAGGGAAAGAACGATAATTGTTGGATCCCCTCTTAAACTTCCATACCATGCCTGGCTGACAGAGAGTAGCAATAATCAAATCTAAATCAAAATCCTCAGGGGCCTTTTCATTCCAATTCTCCTCCGGGGGCTTCCTTTATCGCTGCCCAATAACCCGGCGAATCGTCTCGGCCTGATAATCAACAGTAAGCCCACGAACAACAGAATACCCATTTTTGTCAGCCTTGGCGTTCACATAGAACTCACGAACAATACTCATCGGTATAGCCTCAGGTGACTCACAGAAAGTAATCCAACCCTTCTCTGCAATCATCGGTAACAACTCACCATCCCTCCCCGATGGCAAAAACCCTCTCTCCTTCAGAATCGGCTTACTCAGAAGCTTAGCATACTCCTCCTCAGCATCCCTATCCACCAATCGGGGCCTCACAGCAGTACTCCTTGAAGAATCAGTAGTCGGAATAGTGTTGTCGCTCTCTACAGTTCGAGATCTCTTTGGGGCCATTGAAACTGAGAATAAGGGTTTGAGAGTTGTGTTTTGTGTGTAAGAAAGAGTTTGTAAATTGAAAGTATATGGGAGGTATATGGAGAGGTTGTGTGTATATATAGGGTAGGATTAAGGTTAGAATTAGATTAGGAGTGGGGTTTATGGTTGATTTGTAAAAGGAAATTGTGGGTTAATGGGGGTTGTGGCTGTGGTTTGTTTTTGATTTTTTTTCTATTTTTTTATAGGCTGAAATTGTTTTTTTCTCGGTCCAGGTCAGCAGGAGATCGCCTGGAACCAGCAAGAGGGCGCCTGCTAGCACGCGGCCGCCTGGTCCTAGCAGGCGGGCGCCTGCAAGGTCACTGGAAAAAAAAATTCCAGCCCTCAATTTTCTGATTTTTTTGGGTTTTTAGATAGAGTACTAAATTCTAAGGATTCCTATGGTCTCATATCTTGGGTTGCCTCCCAAGAAGTGCTTCTTTTACGTCATTAGCTTGATGTAGAGTACTGCGATCAAGTTGACAATAAAACGGCACTAACCACTTCCCGGTTTGCTGTAACCCCATAATAGTGCTTTAATCTTTGACCATTTACTTCGAATGCTTGGCCCGGATCGTTCTCAAAAATCTCCACCGCTCTATGTGGAAACACTATTTTGACGATAAATGGTCCAGACCACCTTGATTTCAACTTTCCAGGAAAAAATCGGAGACGAGAGTTGAATAGAAGAACTTGTTGCCCCAGCATAAATGACTTAGGAGATAGCTTAATATCGTGCCACCTTTTTACTTTTTCCTTGTACATTTTATTATTTTCGTACGCTTGAAATCAAAATTCATCAAGTTAATTTAACTGAAGCATTCGCTTCTTCCCAGCTGCATCAAGATCAAGGTTTAACTTCTTTAATGCCCAATAAGCCTTATGCTCAAGCTCCGCAGGTAAATGACATCCCTTACCATAGACAAGCTGAAACGGGGACATCCCAAGTGGAGTCTTGTATGCTGTTCTATAAGCCCAAACAGCTTCATCGAGCTTTAAAGACCAATCTTTCCTTGACGAACAAACGACTTTCTCTAGAATGCGCTTGATCTATCTATTTGACACTTTAGCTTGACCATTAGTTTGCGGATGATAGGAAGTAGCGATGCGATGATTCACGTTGTAGCGTTGCATCATAGAAGTGAACTTACGATTGCAGAAATGCGACCCTTCATCACTTATGATAACTCGTGGAGTTCCAAACCTTGTGAATATCTGCTTTTGAAGAAAACTCAACACTACCTTTGCATCATTAGTTGGCAGAGCCTTGACTTCCACCCATTTCGAGATATAATCGACTGCCAGTAAGATATACTGATTATTACAGGACGAGATAAATGGTCCCATGAAATCGATTCCCTAAACATCGAAGACCTCAACTTCAAGCATCACATTCAAAGGCATCTCATCCTTTCTGGTAAGATTCCCAACTCTTTGGCAACAGTCATACCTTAAAACAAACTGATGTGCATCCTTAAATAACATAGGCTAGAAAAAATCTGCTTGAAGAATACGAGTTGTTGTCTTTTCACCGCCATAATTTCCACCATAAACTGTGGAATGACAGTCTCGTAATATCCCCTCCGTCTCACAGAATGGGATACATCTCCTGATGATCTGGTCAGCTCCTTGTCTAAACAAATATGGTTCATCCCACATGTACCACATCACCTCATGCAGAAACTTCTTCTTTTGAGCCACATTTATATTAGGAGGCATTATATTGCTAACAAGATAGTTCACAATGTCTGCAAACCATGGCTCTTCCTCTTGAATTGCGAACAACTACTCATCCGAAAAAGATTCGTTGATTAATGTCTTATCATGTGAAGTAGAATCGGGATTCTCCAATCTAGAGAGATGGTCAGCTACTTGATTTTCAGTACCTTTTCGATCCTTGATCTCTAACTCAAATTCCTGTAGCAAGAGCACCCAACGAAAAAGCCTAGGCTTCGAATCCTTCTTTGAGACCAGATAGCGGATGGCAGCGTGATCAGTGAATACTGTCACCTTTATCCCAAGTAGACTAGATCGAAATTTCTTGAAACCAAAAATTATAGCTAAGAGCTCATTCTCAGTAGTGGTGTAGTTCAGTCGAGCTCCATTTAGTATCTTACTAGCATAGTAAACCACAAGAAAGATATTATTCTTACGCTGCCCAAGAACTGCTCCCACAGCATAATCACTTGCATCACACATCATCTCAAAAGGTTTTCTCCAATCAGGTGTCGTAATAATCGGTGCAGTGATTAAACTCTTCTTCAGAGTCTAAAATGCTGCCAAGCATTCATCATCAAATTTAAAAGGCACATCTTTCTCGAGCAAGTTGCACAACGGCTTAGAAATCTTAGAGAAGTCCTTGATGAAACCCCGATAAAAACCCGCATGACCAAGAAAGCTACAGATTCCTTCCACAGAAATAGGTGGCAGAAGATTTTCAATGACTCCCACATTGGCTTTATCCACCTCTAGACCCTTACTAGAGACCTTATGCCCAAGAATGATGCCTTGTTGCACCATGAAGTGACATTTTTCCCAATTGAGCACTAGATTAGTTTCCACACATATTTTGAGCACCCAACGAAGATTATTCCAGAATTCATCATACGAATGTCCAAAGACGGAGAAGTCATCCATGAACACTTCGATATTATTTCCAATCATATCTGAGAATATAGTCATAATGCATCTCTGAAAAGTGGCAGGTGCGCCATATAAGCCAAAAGAAACTATACGAAAAGCAAACGTGCCGAATGGACAAGTGAAAGTAGTCTTCTCTTGATCTTCTGGTGCAATGCAAATCTGATTGTAGCCCGAATAGCCATCCAGAAGACAATAATACTCATGACCAGCCAACCTGTCGAGCATCCGATCAATAAATGGAAGAGGGAAGTGATCCTTCCTTATGGCTTTATTCAACTTTCTGTAATCCATGCATACCCTCCATCCTGTGTCTGTTCGAGTGGGGATGAGATCGTTGTTCTCATTTTCTACCACAGTAATACTTCATTTCTTAGGTACACATTGCACGGGGCTTACCCAAGAACTGTTAGAAATAGGATATATGATTCCTGCATCCAGCTACTTTAGAATTTCTTTCTTCACCACTTCTTTCATTATAGGATTAAGCCTTCGTTGTTGCTCAACAGTCGGTTTGCTACCTTCCTCTAGCAGAATTTTATACATGTAGTACGAAGGGCTGATCCCTTTTATATCTGCTAAAGTCCATCCGACGGCCGATTTGAATTCTCTTAAAATCCTCAAGAGCTTGTCCTCATCACTACCTGAAAGGTTAGATGCAATAATAATAGGCAAAGTAGATGCATCACCTAAAAAAGCATACCTCAAGTGTTCAGGCAATGGTTTAAGCTCCAAAGTAGGTGCTTCCTCAATAGATGGTTTGAGCTTTCCTTCAGCATTCTTGAGATCAGTATTACCAAGAGATTCAAACGGCATGTCTAGCTTTCTCAGGGAGAAGGATTTAGATATTATAACTGCTCATTGCCTTCCTCATCATCACTGTCAACTTCCCCCAATTAGGCTTTTTCTAAGGCATCAGACCTTAGCACATGATCAAGTTCTGAAATAACTGCAGAATTAACCAAATCCATCTTGATGCACTCCTCATCTTCCGTAGGGAATTTCATTGGATTGAACACATTGAATGTTACATCCTGATCTTGCACCCTCATAGTAAGTTCAGCCTTTTGCACATCTATCAAGGTACGGCCTGTAGCCAAGAAAGGTCTCCCCAAGATTATGGGAATCTTCTTATCTTCCTCGAAATCCAGAATGACAAAATTTGCAGGAAAGATGAGCTTGTCCACCTTTACTAGCACGTCCTCAACGATGCCTCGTGGGTATGTAATAGAAAGATCAGCCAATTGTAGAGATATGTAGGTGGGTTTTGGATCAGGCAAATTCAGTTTTTTAAAGATAGACAACGGCATCAGATTGATGCTTGCTCCCAAATCGCAAAGGCACTTGTCAAATGATAACTTGCCAATGGTGCAAGAAATGGTGAAGCTACCTGGATCCTTAAGCTTTGGAGGTAACTTTTGTTGCAGCACAGCACTGCACTCTTCCGTTAGAGCAACGATATCAAGATCATCCAGTTTCACCTACCTTGAAAGAATACCTTTCATGAATTTCACATAACTAGGCACTTGCTCCAGAGCCTCGGTGAATGGTATGTTGATGTGAAGTTTCTTGAACACCTCCAAAAACTTACCAATCTGCTTGTCCAGCTTTTGTTTTTGTAACCTCTTAGGAAAAGGTGGTGGAGGATAGAGATGTTTCTCCTCTGTATTACCTTCAGGAAGAGTGTGTTCAACAGTAGTCTTCCTTGGTTCCCCCTCTTTCTCCTTTTTCTTTTCTCCTTCATCTATAATTTCAGCTTCTCCATCTTTTGTTTTTTCAGCATCAGCAACTTTTCCAGACCTTAAGGTGACAGCTTTGACTTGCTCTTTAGCTTCCTTCCTGCCTGGCACATCAGTATCGCTGGGAAGTGTGCCAGGTTGATGATTGAGCAAGGCACTGTCTATTTGACCAATTTGATTTTCCAAGTTCTTAATGGAAACAGCCTAACTTTTGCACAACAGCTTTAACTCCTCAGAATCAGCACTAGAAGGTGGAGATGCATCTCCTTGTTGAGGATATGATTGCCTTTGAGCATATTGCTGAGGTTGCTGGAATCCAGGTGGATTAAACTGTTTACTTGCAGCTTGCTGATATGGTTGCTGAACAGCATTCTGATTATTGCTCCAGCTAAAATTGGGATGATTTCTGTTATTAAGATGATAAGTAGCTGGCACAGGCTGCTGCGGTCGCTGATAATTGTTCACATACTGAACAGATTCATTAACAAGAGAACATTAATCTGTAGCATGAGAGCCTGCACAAAGCTCACAGACAATAGGTATTTGATAGACTCCATAGCTGGCTAAAAAATTGACCTTCATAGACAACGCTTGGAGCTGCGCTGTAATAGCTGTAGCTGCATCAACTTCTAGAATACCTGCTACCTTCCCAGGCATCATCCTTTGAGTTGGGTTTTGATACTCGTTTGCAGCCATAGTTTCAATAAGATTATAGGGTTCAGTATAGCTTTTGGCCCACAAAGCGCCTCCAGAAGCTGCATCGAGCATGAGCCTAGATTGGGCCCCCAAACCATTGTAAAAACCAGTGATCACCATCCAGTCAGGCATACCATGATGTGGACACTTTCTCAACATCTCCTTGTAGCGCTCCCAAGCTTCGCACATAGATTCTCCTTGTTGCTGCGTAAACTGAGTAAGAGCACTCCTCATAGCTGCAGTCTTGGCCATTGGATAGAACTTTACCAGAAACTTTTGCGCGAGATCTTCCTAAGTAGTGATGGATCCAGCTGGTAAAGAATGTACCCAGTCCTTAGCTTTGTCCCTCAGAGAGAATGGGAAAAGCCTCAGTTTGATAGCCTCATCAGTAACACCATTATATTTGAAAGTACTACAGATCTTGACAAAATTCCTGATATGCATGTTGGGATCTTCAGTCGCAGCACCTCCGAAAGAAACAGAATTCTGCATCATATGAATATTGCCCGGCTTGATTTCGAAAGTATTGGCTTGAATAGCCGGATGAATGATGCTTGACTGAATGTCATCAATTTTAGGCCAAGAAAAGTCCATAAGAGCTGGATCAGCTGGAACTATACGATCACCCATTATTACAGGTACTTTCTTCTCAATATCTGTATCCGAATCTTCAAAAACTATCTTCTTCGGAAAGTCAAGAGCTGAATCTGTCTTCTCAGCCGTATCAAGATTCCTCTTGCGGGAGCGAGAATGTGTTTGCATAAACTGTAATAACCCCGATTTTTGGAATTTTGTAACCCTTATGAATAGTGATTATGCTGATTAAGGAAATTTTTCATGCCACACTATGTAGGAATTCTTTTATTGATATTCTGAGATCTTATTAGTACTCCATAACGTATATGAGTGTATGTAAAGATTGTCAGAATCCAAATTCGAACACTTTGATTTTTCCCGAAAATCCACCAGATACCGAAATAATTGAGTACAAGGTAACATGATTAAAAGCATTTAATTTCAAGGATTATAAGCAAGGATCATTAAAGGACTATAAAATATTAAGAGAGGGTTAGGGAAGCCCAAGTAATAAGATCCCGGATATGATCCCTCAAACGATTAACGAGAACGAGAGTTAAGCGAACCGTAAAACAAATAAACGTCCAAGGGGCAAGCACATGCAAGTAACATGAGAAGGAAGCTTCTAAGATAAGCTAAAACATGTGGTTAGAAGCAAGGTGACATCATCACACCACAAGAATGAGACATGTGGCAAAGTAGTGATGCAAGCAATGACATAAGCAAGTGAAAACAAGATATTTAGCCAATAATTAAGCACAACCATGCATTCTTTGCACAAATATCAAGGCAAGACAAGCAAGCAAAAGCTCTCCCCCATTTCTTTCTTCTTCCACTCGGCCTTTTCAAGAAATGAAGAAATAGATTTTCAAAACTCAAGTTCTAGGCCATGGAAAATTACAAGGTTTGTTTCCTTGGATCCTATATTTCATAACTTAGTTATACCATGAGTTTAAGATCAAGATTCCATGGTTTGCATAGCTAATCCACTCATCAAAGATGATGATGAATAGTAGTGAATAGTAACTTACTTTGATTTTCTTGATTTTCATGAAAGCTTAAGGTTGATTAAGCATGCCTGTTTTCGAAATCTTGATTTCTAATTGTTGATTCAATTGCTTATAAGTTGCATAATACCTATGCTAGAGATAAGCAATAGTTGCGTATACCCTTAGTATAGGGGACCCAAAGGTGAACATTTTCTAAAACCGGGAGTCGATGTTCCCGAGTATATTACATATATTTATATATATATATATATATATATATATATTGATATAGTTTTCAAAACTATTAATCAAATAAGGTTTATTCGATAAGTTTATTTTATTTAATGAATATTACTTTGAATATTCATTCGAGGACTTATGACTCGGTTTATTTTATTTAATGAATATTAATTTGAATATTCATTCGAGGACTTATGACTCCGCTTATTTATTAAATAATATTCTTTATTTTAATAAAGAATAATGTTCCGATAATCAAACTTATTTTCGATTATTCAAATAAAGATCGTACTTTCGTATAAGTATATCTTTGGTTATTTATTATTCATTTCAAGTATAAGTTTTGAAACTTTTACTTCAACTATTTTTATAAAGATTATTCTTTATGGGAATATTATTTAAATAATAATATTCAGATATTTTCTAAAATATTGGGACTGATTTATTTTAATAAATTAGCAGTACTCCAAACATTCTTAAAAATGTTTTCGAGTCTTCAAAATGATTTTAAAAGTTAGAGCGGATCCCAAAACTCATTTTTTATATTTAAGATCTTCCTTTCAAAGGGGATTTAAATACTCGCTCAAAACTTGAGGGATCCGGCTTTGTGGTGTATTTTATATTCGCAACGTGGTTGCTATTTTGAGAAAATAATTTGATTACTTGCCCAATGTTCGGGAAGTAAGTCCATCTAATTGAGTCGGCATAAGCGACAGGCCGGGGTACGGTCTATGAAGGTGTAAGAGGCTGGGTGACAGTCCATCCACGCGTGAGTGGCCGGGTAACGGTCTAGCGCGAGGTCCTAATGCGGCCAGGGTGATGACCGGCGAGGAATTCATCCATCTACAGTAGAAAAGGTTACTTATTAGTATCTTTGCCTGATCAGCAAGATATCGGGTTTATGCCAAAATTCTTTTCTTTCCAAATTCATTGGATATTGCAACTCTGTTCATACTTTACATGACAGAGGTTTTCAGGAAATGTATGAGAGATATATATATATGGATATATATATATATATATCGGGACTTAATGAAGTATCTCGTAACTTCATTTCATTCAATAATATTTCAAAGATTGAATTTATTCAAGTCTTATCTTGTAGTCTCATCTGTGTGATGAACTTTTGGAACTAATTATAACTTGAACGGTGGTAGTTCAAGTAGTATTCGGAAAAGATATAAGTATATTGGAGTGTCTTGTAACTTCATCTTTTAAACTTATATCTAGTAAATGATTATCTTGTGCATGTCAAAGATTTTCAGAAAAACGTTGAGACAAGGTTAGATATATGAGATCACCTTGCAATGATATTTTTATACAGTTATAAACTGGAACTCTGTGGATATTATACATGTCAAAGGATTTCAAATATTGTGAAAAGTATATATATGTATATATATATACTGAATATTTTGCGACTTGGTCGCGTTAAGATATCAACTTGGTTCATTTCTTCTTAACCAAGACTTTTTTTGAGTACTATGAGAATGCTCATATATTGTAAATTATTATACATATTATTTCGGTGGGCTTGTTGCTCACCCTTGCTTTCTTCTTTCATCACACAACATCAGATAGACAAGAATGAACAGGATCAAGCTCCCAATTCGCGAGCGGATAGGAAACGTTCCGCAGTTTCCTGTAGGCGTTGATGCCGTTGTAGCTGAGGTAGGATCTACCAATAGGCTAGGCTTTCAACTTCCGATGTACCAGACTTATATATATTATGAATTGTAATAATGGCAAAGAATATGTAAATTTATTCAGAAACCCTTTTGAGGTGTAATGACTTATAATTGTGGAATAAAATGACTTGTGTTATTTTTGGTATTCATCTCTGAGACTATAACTTGTGGTGTGTGTGTATATTGTGAGGTCACAGTACGCAGTAGTTGGTTGACTGTTAAGATTAAGTATTGATAAGGGAAATGGAACTCGTGGCAACCCGAATCCCCGACCCTGGATTTGGGGGTGTTATAGATGTGGTATCAGAGCTAAGCGTTATAAACCTCAGAGATGATGTGACGTTAAAATAATAAGTTCACTAAGATAATAAGGACTCTTTCCAAGTTCATAGTCGGTCTACCTAACGTAGTACTGACAGTTAAAACCCTTGTGGGAACCCTTATAAATATCGTGATAGAAGCGTAGTTCGTTATCGTATATGGTAGCGGGACTCCGAACCCTGAGGTTGAGGAGCAACATCGCGATGATGTTTTATTACTAATTGGAGATCGGATTGTGGATCTGATAGAGCGTCCTAATGCACGACCGGATGATGTTCATATTGAGGATGTAGCGGTTGAGGATGTTATCCCGGAAGGGATTGTTGCTGGGGAGGATCCCGTGGAGGATCCTAACAAGAATGAATAAAGGACCACTGAGGAATTGATGACCATGGTTAGGGAAACTTCCAGAGGTAGGATTGGCCGGTCACTACCGGAGGTTCGTTCAAGTTTGTAGAGATAGTAGCTCCTTCAACGCGGCTACTCGTAAGACTGAGAAGTTCGAATGGACAGAGAAATGTGAGAACAGCTTTTAAGAACTGAAGCAAAGATTGGTGACGGCCCCTATGATGGCGTTGCCGGATGGAAAAGAAGATTTTGTGATGTGTAGTGATGCTTCGCATAAGGAATTAGGGTGCTTCTTATACAGCACAACAAGGTAATCGCGTACGCGTCAAGACAATTAAGGGAATATAAAATTCGATATCCTCACCCGTGAGCTTGGGCTCGTGGCAATAGTTTGCCGTAAAGATTTGAGGCACTACTTATATGGAGAGAAGTGCGAGATTTACATAAGCCGTAAGTGCTCTAGTATATTTTCACGCAGAAAGAGCTCAACATGCGCCAGAGGAGGTGGTTAGAGCTAATAAAGAATTATGATTGGGAGATTCTTTATCATTCAGGGAAAGCCAATGTGGTGGTTGATGCCCTTAGTAAAAAGGAGAGACTCAAGATGATAATGTCTTTGGGAGAGTTTATAAGAGATTTTGAGAAAATGGAAATAGAAGTGAAGGTAACCGGAGCCGGTACCGAAAAGCTGTTTGAGATTGCAATACAGCCCGAATCATTAGAAAAGAATATATTGTGCAAGATAAAGTGATGAATGAAGGCAGAGAGCCAATGACTGGAGAAGAGATTAATACCAAGAAAGATGATAAGGGAATAATGAGGTATTCCTACAGAATTTGGGTTCCAAATGTTTAAGAGCTTAAGGACTGGATCTTAGATGAAATCCATAGCTCGAGGAATAAGATTTAGGGCAAACCCTGAATAGGATAGCCAGGGAGGTTGCCATCAAGAAAGAAAGAACCCATAATATAATGAAATGAAAAACAAGGATTTTAACGTATAAGATAACCCTGATTACGGGAGAAGGATGAAACATTTCATACTGAGAAAACAGAAGTCGAGCAAGATAAGGAGACCCGAGACGGTGCTCCTATACGGCAATTCATGGACCTGTCTAAAAAAAAGAACTTAGACTATTATCCCAACCACCACGTTGAGGAAACAATGCGGTAGGAAATTCTTTCATGACCTTTAAGTCGCTACGCTCTCAGAGTTCCAAGGAAATAGCTGACCCAGTCGAGGCAAGAGCCTGGCTAAAGGAAACACAGGAATCATTTGAGATTCTAAATGATTGACGAGTCACAAAGGACTATTTTTGTCACTTACCCTCCTAAGAGAGAGGCCACCCGCTGGTGAAAGGCTAAGAAAGGTACGGAGCCAGAGGTTATAATAAACTGATTAAAGTTCAGTCAATTGTTTTCGGGAAAGTACTTCCCAAGGTAATGGAGGTAGTGTAAAAGCTTTAGAGCCAGAACAAAAGTGGACGAGTATGATGAATTATGAATCTAAGTTATAAAAGTTATCAAGATTCGTTGTGAGGACACGAATCCAGAATGAAAGGATGTTTGAAATCAATGCTTATGTTGTGATGGTTCATGAAATGATTGTAATAGAAAGGATTATAAAGGCAATAGAGTTCGAGGAATGATAAGGGAGTTGGGTATGAGGAAACCCTAAAGACTCGTAGCAATAGAAGTAGAAAAGTATGTAATCTTCAGGATGAGAGTGATTCACCATGAGTTAAAGTTGATGGATGAAGGCATGAGGGACACATATATTTTATCCCCTGTAAGTTGGGAGGATTCGAGGAAACCTTGAGATAGTTTGAAGGATAAATAATGAGACGCGGATAGACTGAGGAGACAAGGAAGTAAGAAATTAGGAAAATTGGATGAAGGAAGTGACCTTCAAGAATGTGAAGTGTAAGACCGGTGGCTTGATACCCAGAATGGGAGACGCCAGGTATGAAAGATATCCCAATATTGAGATTACTGTTGAGATAAACAACAAAAGTAAATAAGGATTTATTAAGAAGAAGTTCACGTTGAACACGACCAATATCTTCCAGAACATCCCTGTGGTCATTACCAAATTAGGAACGAAAAGCGGGTAACCATTGTTATCTTTTGAAGGCCATATTGATTGACCTCATTTTGAATACAGATGTTATTGTGAAATTAGGCATATACTATCGAAGTGGGAATGATTGAATAAGACACCCTTATCAGGGATATATGACTTGATTTATCCATGGAAGGATGCATGTACCTTTTTAAAGGTGGAATTAAGGATAGAACATCGGTAACTTAAAATGAATCCTAGGGGAATGCATAAAGGTTAGCATTTCACCCTTAATAGGGATAGTATGAGTTTTGACAGTATGAATTGGAAAGGATTAAGGTAATAACAACCTTCAAGGATCAGTGGAGAAAATTTTCAGAAGTATATAGACAATGATTCTGGTATTAATAAATGGTATCTTGGTATGCCCTGTATCTAGGGAATACAGGAGGAAGGATTTAAGGATAACCTTAGAGGTTTTACAAGGAGAAAGGTAATATTCAAAATTCTCAAGAATAGAAATTTTGATAAAGGAAATATGACGTAATTATAATGATGCCAAGTAGGGCACGTGTTAAACCACGAGAAAGTATGGATCGAACCAATAAAGGTCGAAATTGTTCAGGGCAATTAGGACCTAAGATAAAAGATGTCCTAAGTATGATCGAGAGTTAGTCGTGACAATGATTAACCTCTAAAGACCGAGGCAATAACTTATGGAAAAATGGTAATATTTTTTTTCTCACCAAAGCATAAGGAAGAGCATTTTCACACAAGCAGTAATTGGAAATGAGGTAGAAAATTTAGTTGGAGGTGGTTAAAATGACATTGATTGTAAGAAAATTTTACTATCAGGAAAGGCCAAAGAGATGGCCGACACTTTAAGTGTAAGAGGACAATTATAGGCGCTCGTGCCAGAGGAATACAGTGATGATGGTTAAAGCTGTGAAGGTTGTATTATGGTTTGGAAGATTGACATTCCTTCTGATGACTGTGCAATACCCAACCGTAATAGTAGTTTGGTAAAGGTTTAATTCATGTAATAGCCGTGAGCGGGCTATCGATCTTAGAAGGTCCTATCTTGAGAATAAGCCAGGACCATGTTTCAAAAAGGACTAAATGAACCTTTGAGTTAAGTCTTCTATTGAAGGCATATAATTAAGAATGGTATTAATCTGCTATCGTTGCTTTGATTGAAACTCTTCTGTAATTTTATCTACTTCATGTCATATATACATCAAGTTCAAGAGATGTCCTTCATGGATCACAAACGGTGATATGTTACCTACGTAGAAGGTTTTGATACGGTAAGTATGGACTCCATATGTTTAGCTATTAAGACTTCATGGAAAATGAATGATTCTACGAGTAATGAGCCGATTACTTACAACTAAGAGAGTTGTATTGGAATGGATGTTGAGATTGAGTACCACTAATCGGGTCGTGGTGGTGTTATAGACTAATTAAGTAGACTATCTACCTATTGAATACTTATTCATTCTTATCAATAGAGAGTCGTATTACTATACGAGGAAGGTTGCGGTGCCAACATAGAATTCTAGTAACGATGATGTCTAGAATGAGATCCCAGATTCGATTTTCAATGTTGAGGGAGTTTCAAAGGTGATTGTGTATAAGCTTGAGCAAGAGCATGGGTCCATAGAATGATGGACAGAATAGCAAAAATATTTAGGCATGTGAAATGCGATGCTATTATACTTGATGTTGATTTATATACATATATGTTTTGTTCTCCTATGTTAAACCTCTCTAGTTCAGAGGTAGATTCCAAGCCAGATATTTTGTGGTAGTATATTTTATATATATATACAATTCTCTTCCGTTCGTTCTTTTCTCTTCTTTTTATTTCATGTAAGCTGAGAAGAACAACCCTACCAGAGGGGGAGGTATTGCCGAATGACTATCTATCTGTGTGATAGAAGCCTAGTAGGATACCACATATTGTTTAATTGTTTGTCAAGTACTAAAGGCTGGCCACCTTCTGTACTAACTATACAATAGAACAAGTGTTCATGATGATAGTGATCTCTCAATAAATTCTTTTACTTCTATACGAAGGACCAAGCTTTCGAAGATGGAGGCAGCTAGAGATGAAGTGGTACCAAGTATGGTGGTATTCCGATTCTAACGCGTTCGTGATACTAAGGTTGACATGATTATTAAAAGGTTATAGAATGCTAACGAGCAAAAGTATAACCAGTATAATATTAAGAACGGAAGATAGTAGCGATTACGAACTGGAAAAGAATGGGTATTGAGAAGCAAGAGCTTTAATGCTAAAAGCTATAATGAGAGTCTGTGCAATAGATTTGAAAGAATTTGGAATGGTCACTTAGCACGGATTGAGTTTTCTTACGACAATAGATCATATGTCATTATCGAGATGTCGCCTTATGAGATCCTTGAGGGAAGACAATGTTGATCTCCCTTATGTTAGGATGAAGTTGTAGAGCGCAAGATGCTCGGACCCACAGTAGTCCAAAGGACCGGGGATATAATAGATCTAATCAGAGGACGGCTGATAGTAACCCAAGATGGACATAAGAGGTATGCTGATTTAACTCGAAAGGACAAAGAGTATGAAATAGGGGACCTAGTAACGTTATAGGTATCCCTTGGAAAGGATTGATGAGGTTCGGAAAGAAAGGAAAGCTAAGTCCACAAATTGTTGGACCCTTGGATATATTAAGACGTATTGGGAAGTTAGCATATGAGCTAGCCCTACCCCCGAACATGTAGCAAGTCATAACATATTTCACGTATCAATGTTAAGGAAGTGTAATTCGGATGCCAGATAAATAGGGGCATATGAGCGCATAGACATGCAACCAGACGTAACCTATATGGAGCAACCAGGAAGGGGTTATAGATTGAAAAAGGAACAAGTGCTTAGGAGAAGGGTTATCAAACTATTCAGAGTTTGATGGAAGAACCACAATGTGGGAAAATTTACTTGAGAGTTAGAAAGTGCAATGCTAAGAAAGTATCCCTATTCATTTTCTATCTGATTCCGGGACAGAATCCTTTTAAGGAGGGGAGACTGTAATAACCCCAATTTTTGGAATTTTGTAACCCTTATGAATAGTGATTTTGCTGATTATGCTGATTAAGGAAATTTTTCATGCCACACTATGTAGGAATTCTTTTATTGATATTCTGAGATCTTATTAGTACTCTATAACGTATATGAGTGTATGTAAAGATTGTCAGAATCCAAATTCGAACACTTTGATTTTTCCCGAAAATCCACCAGATACCGAAATAATTGAGTACAAGGTAACATGATTAAAAGCATTTAAATTCAAGGATTATAAGCAAGGATCATTAAAGGACTATAAAATATTAAGAGAGGGTTAGGGAAGCCCAAGTAATAAGATCCCGGATATGATCCCTCAAACGATCAACGAGAACGAGAGTTAAGCGAACCGTAAAACAAATAAACGTCCAAGGGGCAAGCACATGCAAGTAGCATGAGAAGGAAGCTTCTAAGATAAGCTAAAACATGTGGTTAGAAGCAAGGTGACATCATCACACCACAAGAATGAGACATGTGGCAAAGTAGTGATGCAAGCAATGACATAAGCAAGTGAAAACAAGATATTTAGCCAATAATTAACCACAACCATGCATTCTTTGCACAAATATCAAGGCAAGACAAGCAAGCAAAAGCTCTCCCCCATTTCTTTCTTCTTCCATTCGGCCTTTTCAAGAAATGAAGAAATAGATTTTCAAAACTCAAGTTCTAGGCCATGGAAAATTACAAGGTTTGTTTCCTTGGATCCTATATTTCATAACTTAGTTATACCATGAGTTTAAGATCAAGATTCCATGGTTTGCATAGCTAATCCACTCATCAAAGATGATGATGAATAGTAGTGAATAGTAACTTACTTTGATTTTCTTGATTTTCATGAAAGCTTAAGGTTGATTAAGCATAGATCAAGGTTCCCAGAGGCTTGTTAGTGACTACCCACTCTCCAAGGAAGGTATAAACTCTTGAACCCTTAGTTTTAAGTTTGGTTTGTTTGGATGATAATAGTACTTGGATGAATGGGTTTAGTTTGACGTTGATGGATGTTGGATTGTTGTTGAATTGGTGATGATTTGGTGTAGTTTAAACTTTGGAAATCGTTAGGATATAGCCATCGTAATGCCCGATTTTCTATAAACTATTTTGTGATTAACTGTTTGACCCGAACACCCACTTCTATCAACTAACCACTTCCATACTTAGATAGGTTATGTTTCAAGCTTCGTTTTGATATGTGGTTTGCTTGAATCCGATGTACGGTTTAGGAGAAACAACCGTTTTAAGTAACGGTGTTTCGGGAACGAACCTTTACCCCTCGCCTTACTTTGAAATCTTGGTTAAGGCCCTTAAATGACTAATTGGAGTATGAAACAATTTTGTAAAGTGTACTAGGCAGTAGGTAGGGTATTCGCGAAAGCTTCGCCTTAAAATTCGTAACGGTTAATTTATTAAAAATGGTGGAGCCGAGGGTACTCGAACGACTTTTGTGATTTGTTAAGCGTAGAAATGACCATAAGCAAACGTTAGGGTTCAATTGGTTAAAGTCTAGTTTCTTAAGCGACCGTGGTTTAATTCCGGCTCATGTTATTGTTCATAGGTTACCGGACCCACTCTAATCTTAAGTCTACCCCGGAGCACTCAGGCAAGTTTTCTACCCGTTATACTGTTGTTGTGATGTAAATATATGTATATGCATTATCTTGTGATAAATGCATGATTGTTATTAGCAAATCTTGCGATATATTGGAGCATGTGTTATGGTATGTAAGCATGCCTGTTTTCGAAATCTTGATTTCTAATTGTTGATTCAATTGCTTATAAGTTGCATAATACCTATGCTAGAGATAAGCAGTAGTTACGTATACCCTTCGTATAGGGGACCCAAAGGTGAACATTTTCTAAAACCGGGAGTCGATGTTCCCGAGTATATTACATATATTTATATATATATATATATATATATATTGATATAGTTTTCAAAACTATTAATCAAATAAGGTTTATTCGATAAGTTTATTTTATTTAATGAATATTACTTTGAATATTCATTCGAAGACTTATGACTCGGTTTATTTTATTTAATGAATATTAATTTGAATATTCATTCGAGGACCTATGATTCGGTTTATTTTATTTAATGAATATTAATTTGAATATTCATTCGATGACTTTTGACTCGGTTTATTTTATTTAATGAATATTCATTTGAATATTCATTCGAGGACTTATTACTCGCTTTATTTTGTTTAATGAATATTATTTTGAATATTCATTTGAGGACTTAAGACTCCGTTTATTTTATTTAATAAATATTATTTTGAATATTCATTCGAGGACTTAAGACTCCGTTTATTTAATGAATATTATTTTGAATATTCATTCGAGGACTTAAGACTCCGTTTATTTTGTTTAATGAATATTATTTTGAATATTCATTCGAGGACTTAAGACTCCGTTTATTTTATTTAATGAATATTATTTTAAATATTCATTTGAGGACTTAAGACTCCGTTTATTTTATTTAATGAATATTATTTTGAATATTCATTTGAGGACTTATGACTCCGCTTATTTATTAAATAATATTCTTTATTTTATTAAAGAATAATGTTCCGATAATCAAACTTATTTTCGATTATTCAAATAAAGATCGTACTTTCGTATAAGTATATCTTTGGTTATTTATTATTCATTTCAAGTATAAGTTTTGAAACTTTTACTTCAACTATTTTTATAAAGATTATTCTTTATGGGAATATTATTTAAATAATAATATTCAGATATTTTCTAATATATTAGGACTGATTTATTTTAATAAATCAGCAGTACTCCAAACATTCTTAAAAATGTTTTCGAGTCTTCAAAATGATTTTAAAAGTTGCAGCGGATCCCAAAACTCATTTTTATATTTAAGATCTTCCTTTCAAAGGGGATTTAAATACTCGCTCAAAACCAGAGGGATCCGGCTATGTGGTGTATTTTATATTCACAAGGTGGTTGCTATTTTGAGAAAACAATTTGATTAATTGCCCAATGTTCGGGAAGTAAGTCCATCTAATTGAGTCGGCATATGCGACAGGCCGGGGTACGGTCTATGAAGGTGTAAGAGGCTGGGTGACAGTCCATCCACGTGTGAGTGGCCGGGTAACGGTCTAGCGCGAGGTCCTAATGCGGCCAGGGTGATGACCGGCGAGGAATTCATCCATCTACAGTAGAAAAGGTTACTTATTGGTATATTTGCCTGATCAGCAAGATATCGGGTTTATGCCAAAATTCTTTTCTTTCCCAATTCATTGGATATTGCAACTCTGTTCATACTTTACATGACAGAGGTTTTCAGGAAATTTATAAGAGATATATATGGATATATATATATCGAGACTTAATGAAGTATCTCGTAACTTCATTTCATTCAATAATATTTCAAAGATTGAATCTATTCAAGTCTTATCTTTTAGTCTCATCTGTGTGATGAACTTTTGAAACTAATTATAACTTGAACGGTGGTAGTTCAAGTAGTATTCGGAAAAGATATAAGTATATTGGAGTGTCTTGTAACTTCATCTTTTAAACTTATATCTAGTAAATGATTATCTTGTGCATGTCAAAGATTTTTAGAAAAACGTTGAGACAAGGTTAGATATATGAGATCACCTTGCAACGATATTTTTATACAGTTATAAACTGGAACTCTGTGGATGTTATACATGTCAAAGGATTTCAAATATTGTGAAAAGTATATATATGTATATATATATATATACTGAATATTTTGCGACTTGGTCGCGTTAAGATATCAACTTGGTTCATGTCTTCTTAACCAAGACTTTTTTTGAGTACTATGAGAATGCTCATATATTGTAAATTATTATACATATTATTTCGGTGGGCTTGTTGCTCACCCTTGCTTTCTTCTTTCATCACACAACATCAGATAGACAAGAATGAACAGGATCAAGCTCCCAATTCACGAGCGGATAGGAAACGTTCCGCAGTTTCCTGATGTCGTTGTAGCTGAGGTAGGATCTACCAATAGGCTAGGCTTTCAACTTCCGATGTACCAGACTTATGTATATTATGAATTGTAATAATGGCAAAGAATATGTAAATTTATTCAGAAACCCTTTTGAGGTGTAATGACTTATAATTGTGGAATAAAATGACTTGTGTTATTTTCGGTATTTATCTCTGAGATTATAACTTGTGGTGTGTGTGTATATTGTGGGGTCACAGTACGCAGTGAAAGGAATATATCCTAAATCCAATCATGTATTAGGATTTAGGAATAACTTTTTATGTAATCTGTTTTGATTTCATTGATTTTAATAAAAGACTTGTTTTGTTTTTATTACGGACTCTATCTATTTAAGTGTTTAAATAAGATATACCATAGTTTAGAGTAAAGCTTTTTATGGATTATGATGAGATCATAATAGTGAGACCTAAAAGATGATAACTCTAAACTTAAATAGTTCCTGATCATAGGATTACTAACTGGTAATTAATAATCCGCAAAGATCGGTACATACTATGCTTGCTTCATTATGAAGGATGTCTGTTCTCATAGACATTTGTGTGGTGACACTATAGCTAGTATGTATGTGCTTATTATAGAATAAGTTCACTGAACATGACTCGCACAGCTGAACAACTGATGGAGTTCACTCACGTGTCAGCAGTTGTTCACATAGTGATAGTTGTACAAGTATCCTTAGACTTAAGGTCATCATAGTCATCTTGTGTAGACTGAACTATGCTTTGGTTTAGTTCTTAGTCTCCAGGGACATTTATTAGAGCTCTACTGGGTATAGGAATTTGTACACGAAGATAGTGTATGATCAATATAGGATCTACCCCTTCCAGTGAAGGAAGCAAATGTTCAAGGCTGATCCACTTATGCTAGTTCAGTAATCTCTGGCCAGAGTGAATGAAATTAGAAAGGAGTTTCTAATTTGCATAGAACTACGCATAGTAAATGGTAAGCAAGTGATTGAATTAGATAGGTTTGACACGAGATCCATGCCTTGTATTTAATCGGGACATTGTAGGGTAGAAGGAGTTTATTGTACGGTAACTATTCACTGAATAGGTTCTTGGTATTCTAAGTAGTGAATTCATGTTATCCGGATAGTCGCGATATGCTGAAAAGTATCCCTCACGATGTAGAATAAATGTGATTAATTAATTAATTATATTTAATAAATTAGAGAATTTATATAAATAATGATAAAATAGTTTTATTATTATTTATTTCTACTACCGGCTTAATATTGAACCTACAGGGTCACACCATAAAAAGAGAATGATTTATTGGTGGAGGAATTAATTAATAATGGCAAATAAATTATTTATTTATGAAATAAATAATTAATTGGCAAATTTAATAATTGATTAAATGAGATTTAATTGATTATAAATTAATTAAGAAAAGTTCTTAATATTATTAATTAAGAATTTAATTTTTGGAAATTAAATCAAGAGAGAGAATTTTTTCTAAAGTGTTTAGAAAAAGGATTAATAATTAAAAGGTGTTTTAATTATTAATGAGAATAATAAATGGGATAATAATAATAATATTTATGGGAAAATTTCAGCTGAAAATTTTGCCTATAAATATACTATTATAGACCCTATTTTTATTTTGAACCCAAAAACCCAAAAGTTTTAGAAAACCAAATTCTCTCCACCTCCTCCTCCTCCTTAATGTCGTTTTCTTGGTGGATACCGGTGGAGTGCTTCACGTTTGAGGAGCAGCTGCTAAGGATCTCCGATCGTTGCTTTTGGATCGCTTATTAAAGGTTAGTAATCGATCCCTACGTTTTTACCACGATTTATATGCTTTTATTTGGATTTTATGTTTGGAAAAAGTGTTTTGCCATGCCTCCGCTGCGTTTAAAATCCAACACGTAGTAGTTGGTTGACTGTTAAGATTAAGTATTGATAAGGGAAATGGAACTCGTGACAACCTGAATCCCCGACCCCAGATTTGGGGGTGTTACATAAACGCTCGCTAGAGTACCTGAAACACAACCGGAAACAGTAAGTAACAAGTCTTAATCAATGAATCCTAATGACCACTGATGGCAAGTACAAAAACTAAACAAATTAACACTGAGTCCCCAGCAGCGGTGCCAAAAACTTGTTAGGGCACAAAGTATGTGCTAAAATACATGCAAGTATACGTGATCGCAAGTAATATAGAATGATTTCTAGTTCGTTCCCACAGATACTCTGACTAATTATATTTAATTGACACTTACTCACCAATGTATGATTACTCTTCAATGTCAAGACAATAACAATTAAGGTTGATTAACTAATATTAACTATGAAAATTGAACACTTAAATTATAAATATTAAACACACGTGAGATCATAACTTCATTAATACTTCATTCAATAGTTATTGTTATTACCCTTAGCATGTAATGGTGATGATATTAATCGAACAACACGAAACTGATAAACACCAATTTTCGTTGTACGAATACCATTCTACCAAACATCCACAATTAAGATAGAAGTTGAACATGCATCAATTATGTTGAGACCCTATATGTCTACAGAATTTGACAACATAATGATTTAAGCGCAAGTTATTCATTATGATTACACAGGGCAAGTAAAACGGTTAGAGTTACCCACTAATCATGCATACAATACATGAATATATACTAGCATGGCAAGTTCTAAATCTCAAGATTCATTGTCGCTTCACAAGAGATTAACACGCTATCTTATATGTTCACGACGCACATAAGACGAATAAGCACAACCTATGCTAGATATCATACAATCGCCACATACCAAGGTATTAAACAATTAACTAAAGAAATCTATAGTAAATCCGCTATGACCCCATGATCATGATTAGCCCATGATAGAACTCATCGTCACCATGGGTTCATATGAAAACATGATAAAACACAACGATATAAACTAATAAAAATACTTAATAAAAACAGAGTACGTCACAAGAGTATTAAGGTTCAAAGAGTAAAGAAAACTAGCATCCATTGTTACAACGAATTGAAAGAATCACAAGATAACGTATGCTTCCTCTTCTTCGTTGTTGCGTGCTAAAACGGTCTTCTTAATCTTCTCTCCTTGTTACTTGTTCCTTGCTTGTTGTGAAAACGTCTCCCAAATAGGTTTATATAAGAGTCCACAAGAAACATCGCTGTCAGAAGCCCGATAGATCTCGAATTAGAAAATTCCGAATTAAAATTCCCGCACCCAGGCGGCCGCCTCCAATCTCCACGCGGGCGCTGAAGGGTTTTTAGAGCATAAACGCAACAAAAACGTAAATTTAAATCTTAAAAAAAAAAACGAAACCCTCCGCAGGATCCATGCGAAAAATAATATTTAATTCCTAGTTCAGTATGTTTACCTTAAGAAGCTTTACATTAATGGAAAGATGGAGGTCTTTAATAGGGATCCAAGAACCACGAGCGGAGATCCTTAGCAGCTGCTCCTCAAGTGTGAAACACTCCACCGGTATCCACCAAGAAAACGATGTAATGGAGAAGGAGGAGGTGGAGATAATTAGGGTTTTGTAAAAATTTTAGGTTTTGGGCAAAAATAGGGTTTATAATAGTATATTTATAAATTCTCTCTCTTGATTTAATTTCCAAAAATTAAATTTTTAATTAATAATATTAAGAATCTTTTCTTAATTAATTTATAATTAATTAAATCTCATTTAATCAATTATTAAATTTGCCAATTAATTATTTATTTCATAAATAAATAATTATCAGCCATTATTAATTAATTCCTCCACCATTAATTCATTCTCTTTTATGGTGTGACCCTGTAGGTTCAATATTAAGCCGGTAGTAGAAATAAATAATAATAAAACTATTTTATCATTATTTATATAAATTCTCTAATTCATTAAATATGATTAATTAATTAATCATATATATTCTACATCGTGAGGGATACTTCTCAGCATATCGCGACTATCCGGATAATACGAATTCACTGCTTAGAATACCAAGAACCTATTCAGTGAGTAGTTACCGTACAATTAATTCCTTCTACCCTGCAATGTCACGATTAAATATACGGCATGGAACTTGTGTCAAGCCTTTCTTATTTAATCACTTGCTTTCCCATTCACTATGCTTAGTTCTATTTAATGTAAATTAGAAACTCCTTTCTAATTTCATTCACTCTGGCCAGAGATTCCTGAACTAACATAAGTGGATCAACATTGAACATTCTCTTCCTTCACTGGAAGGGATAGATCCTTTATTGATCATACACTATCTTCGTGTACAAATTCCTATACCCAGTAGAGCCCTTATAATTGTCCCTTGAGACTAAGAACTAAACCAAAGCATAGTTCAGTGTACATAAGATGACTATGATGACCTCAAGTCTAAGGATACTTGTACAACTATCACTATGTGAACAACTGCTGACACGTGAGTGAACTCCATCAATTGTTCAGCTGTGTGAGTCATGTTCAGTGAACTTATTCTATAATAAGCACCTACATACTAGCTATAGTGTCACCACACAAATGTCTATGAGAACAGACATCCTTCATAATGAAGCAAGCATAGTATGTACCGATCTTTGCAGATTATTAATTACCAGTTAGTAATCCTACGACCAGGAACTATTTAAGTTTAGAGTTATCATTTTTAGATCTCATTATTATGATATCATCACAATCCATAAAAAGCTTTACTCTAAATTGCGGTATATCTTATTTAAACATTTAAATAGATAGAGCCCGCAATAAAAACAAAACAAGTCTTTTATTAATATCAATGAAATCAAAACAGATTACATAAAAGTTATTCCTAAATCCTCATACATGATTGGACTTAGGACATATCTCTTTCAGGCGAGCAGGCGGGCGCCTGCTACCATTCTGATAAAATAATATTTTTGCTTCTAATTTAGCTGATTTCTTCGCACAACTCCCCGCAACTGATCCCAAGCACTTCCCTAGTCTTATTTTAATGAATTCTTCCAATATAAGCAAATTATACCCTGAAATGCAAAAACACTAAAAAAACGCATCAAATACACAAAATACTCGAATTCAAGACATCAATTCAAGCCGTTATAAGACGCTCTAAGTGGTATAAAATGCCAGTTATCAAATACCCAGACACGCACCACAAATATACGATTCTACTCCACAAATACATACAAACTAAATACCAATCACTAAACCGGAATTGTTTAATATAAAAACTTTATACCTTATACATCAGAAAAACTAATCCTTATAAATACGAGACCTTGATTTTTTCTATTATTTGATTCTTTTATCGGCTGATAGTCAATCTTTGTACTTACCTTGTTATATCATTGTAATGATTGCAAATCACCTTATACTTTAAGACCAATGTTGTTCATGATTCTGTTTATTGATTTACTTTGTTTATTCTATTATTGTTATAAAATTGGATTATTTTATAAATGTGGACCAGATTCGTGGTCAGACCAGATTGGTGGTCATGTCAGGCCAATGTGTGCCTTGGATCCAGTATATAGAGTAGAGTTGTGTGCCTTGATCGGGGTTAGTGCGTGACTCATCAGCAGCCTAACCTTTATTTTTAAAATAAAAATTGAATATCCAATTCTAATCATTACTTATAAAGAAACTTGATATCGTAAATCATTTCGTTTGATCATTGTTTAATCTCAGTATTGTCATTGTGACTTGCTGAGCTAGTTAGCTCATTTGTGCGATTCTGTTTATGTTCCTTTCTAGTTAAGAAGGAACCTGTTGGTAGCAAGGATCCCCAATCAAGTGTGCAAACTAGGATCCCAAGTTGAGCGGAATAAGCTAGCTGGAGACTTTTGTAATAATGTAAGTTGAAAGTTTGTAAGAATGTTTAATATTCAAATGTAAGTTTAACTAGTTGGGTTTTGGAACGTTTGTAATATAAGTAAGTTGTGGCTTGTGTGCATAATTTAACCTGTTACGATCCGTGGATGGAGGTAAGTAGGGTCATTACATATTATTATTATTATTTCTATAAGCAGGTTCATATATTGTGTGTGTGTGTTGTGAACCCCAAACTCCTGACCCGGGTTTGGAGAGCGTCATAATTCAAGATCAACTTTTATCTTTAGAGTAGGCCTTTGAAACCCATGATTAATTTTAGATTCATCAAGAACATTATTATTAAAATGATATGGCATAGGTTGTGCAAACATTTTATTCAATAAAGGCATGTTATATGGCATTTGTGGCATATTAAATGCAGCACGGTAAGGATTTTGTGCAAATGACATGTTAACAAAATGTGCAAGTGAATTTTGTTGGGGCATAACAGGCATTGCATGCATAGGTTACATAGTCATGTTAGACAAAGAAGGAGGTGCAGACATGGGTGCATTCATAACAGACATGTAGTTAGTAGATAAATGAATAACTCTACCACATTTCAGACATGGTTTTCTAGGTGCATACTTATCAAGTGTGGTTGTTGTGTTTTTTAATCCCTACTTTCCCATTCCTATTGGTTTTTCTTTTATATTATATTTTAACCTCAATCATTTACATCCTGTCATTCAATTGCTTCATTGACAGATGCTATACATTCACTTTCCCTGCATCCTTGGTTTTGCTTGATTCTCCTGAGACAAAATTCTTTATGACTAAACCATATTTCTCATTAAGCTTTTTTATCTTTCCTTTGCTAATGGTCTTTTTCTCCTTCAACAGATGAGCTTCATATTTCAACGAATGAGCTTTATCATTTAACAGATAAGCTTCATCATTCGTTGATTCAGCATCCGTTGACGGACCATCAACTAACTCTTGGTTCAGTTTAGGGCTGAGCAAAACCGAACCGAAACCGAAAAACCGAACTGAACCGTGCTAATTCGGTTCGGTTCGGTCCTAAATTTTTCAGAAATTCGGTCTATTCGGTCCGGACCGAATAGACCGAAATAAAATTCGATTCGGTTTGATTCTTTTCACAAATATTTCGGTCCGGACCGAATAGACCGAATAGACCAAATCATAAATACTAAAATTTTGTATTATATATATTTTACATATATCTTAAAAATAATCATCAAAATTTTTAATTTGTAATTACATTTATGGAGTATTAGAACTCTATATATCACATTACTGTAATTATATTTTAAAATTTATAATTTGTGATTTAATTTTTAATGCAATTTTATTTTTGAAAAAAAATTCGGTCTATTCGGTCCCAAATCGAACCGAACTGAATTATTTCGGTTCGGTTCGGTCCGGTCCATAATATAACTTCGGTCCGGTTCGGTCCAAGAAAAAATGACTATTCGGTTTTTCGGTTTATTCGGTTCGGTCCGGTTTTGGACCGAACCGACCGAATGCTCAGCCCTAGTTCAGTTTCTTCTTGTCTTTTTTCCAGACTTCTTCGCAAAATGATTCAATCCCTTGAACTTTAGCAATATGTGTACTAACATCCCTAGAAGATTTCCAGGCTTTAATGACTTCTTTCTCTCATTCAAGCTGCTTTCTCACAATTTCCTCTTTCTTCAAAGACTATGTTAACTCATCTTTAGCAATCTTTCACTGAATTTTCAATTTCTCAAACTCAATGAATTGAGTTTCTAATGTAGCATTTCTGCCTCTTAAAAACACATTATTCTCTTTAATTCTAGTGTTCTCTTTTGTGAGTCAATTAAGTGTAGCACGTAAATGATACAATTCAGTAGACATATCATTAATAGCATCATTACATTCATCTTTAGAAAGTTATGCAAAATTAGTAGTGATTACCGGATTTCTAGATGAGTTAACCTCTGTTGCATCTGACTTGGCCATGATAGGCTGATTTCTGGTTTCGTTTTGCTTCTCTGGAAAATTCTTTCTTAAATATACAACTGTGTTTTGAATATGCAAGAATGTAAATAAGACTTTAAAAGTATTCAACTAACTCAAAGTAAATAAACACAAGTTTAAAAACTTTCTGGTGGATTTGTCTTTCCACCAGAGATGTATATATTGAGAAACTCTCTGTGATGCAAGAATGCACACAGTTGCTTACATGTAATCTTTACAACTTAGAACTTGAGAGTATTAAAGATACGGATTGCTTTCTACTTGTTGTTCTAGTTAGTTAAGTTCTAAGTTACTTGCTACACTTGGTTTATATATCACCAAGTTACATGTGCAATAAGACAAATAATATCCCTATCAGCTAGGTCCAACCACATGCTTCTTCATTTCTTTGTCCATTGCAATCCAAGTTAGATACAACATCTTTGAACCCATATGACTCTAACACCAACAATCAGGCTGCCACGTTCTTTTTGTGCACTATCAACCCATATGACTCTATCAGCTTTGATCAAGTCCCTGTCAACTGCTATCTTGTTGATTATTCGTTAAAGCTTTTAGATGTTATTCGTTGACACTATAATGGTTTCATCCGTTGAAGCTTTCTTGATAATATCCATTGACAGCTTTATCTGTTATCCATTGAAGGTTTGACTGGCTTATCCGTTGAAGGCATATTGTTATCCGTTGAAGCTTGTAGAGTCATTTGTTGAAGCTTTGTAGAATAGCAGTTGAAGTTGTTTCCATAGCAGTTGATACTCTTGCACTTATACAAAATTACAAGGCATTTTATATTTACAATTAACCCACCTATTTTGTATATCTTGATAGTAGTCAACATGACTTAGAAACTACTAAGCTACCCAATCCCCATCTATTATAGTGTATAAAATGTGCTACATACTTATTAATATAAGCTACTCCATCAAGGGATAGACAAACTGAGGTTATCCGTTGAAGGCTACAAATGACACTAAATAAATCTACTTAAGGTGTTTTGGTGAGTTGTCATCAAGACTACAACATATTTCTAACATGTATTAACTATTGATGATTTATCGATATGTGGTTATTAGTATTTTATTTGGATACTGATGCAAATATTTCGAACGAATATCAGGTAGCCGGTTTTACGATGACGACGTGCAAGTGCGCTGAGTAAGGGAACTTTGGCGGGACTGATGAATGTATAGCTTGTGTATACAGCTTTTTTTAAATAAAGTAATATATATTTTTAGTTTGTAGGGTGAATGAAAGAGTTGTGTAAGAGTATAGGTATTTTTGTTAAGAGGCAAGAGGCATACATTGACTCGGAGTCCTCCGCACCATAGAGTTTTATTTTTGTTTTCAAATAAAAAATGGAAAGTCTTAGGATGGTTTTCTTGAAAAGTGTTAAACATTTGACCGAAAAATCATGTTTTGCTAGATACACGTAAACCTGGCAAATCGAATAATCGGATCAGTTTCAGATCAGATCGGTTCCCCTATCGGATTATGATATAATTGAAGGTCATACAGATCAGATCGAATGTGATTCCGTTAGGGTCTAAATCGGATTAAAAGTGGATAAAATTCAGATAAATATCGAACAAAATTCGGTTCGGATTAAATTCGGTTCAGACATTTTTGGATCATAACTTATTTATTTTTTTATTTTGTGAAACTTAAAAAATAAGTAAAAATGTAGCTGAGGTGCTAAATTTTTTCTTTTTATAAAATGTAGCACTTTTAATATAATATGATGTACTTTTACATAATATTATGATCAAATATTTATATTATCATGAGCATAAAATACTTTTAAGTATGAATTTTACTTATTTTGGATCATATTCGATTTGGATAATATATGATTCGATTTTTTTCCATTTCAATTTAAAGTCAGATCTAATATTTCAGATCATTTTGAGTTAAATTTTTTCATTCGGGTAATTTTCAGATCGATTTAATTTGGTTTTCAGATAATTTTTGGATTATATAATTCAGATCTCGGATCGGATCTCGGTTCCATAAATTTTGATTCGGTTTTTCGGATTCAAACCCAATTTTCCAAGTCTAGATATGCAAAAATAATTTTTACATTTGTATCTTTATTTCTTATAAATAATTATTTTTTATTATAATAAAATAAATTATAAAATATACAATTTAAAAAATAAGAAGTATATATTTTTAAAATCAATGAACTTAATGATATAAATGTGTATTTTATTTTTTGTTATTGACGGATTCAAACTTTAAGAAATTATAATATATTTTTTTGACAATTTCGTTAATACTGCATGTAACTATGCTCATTTATTTATTTTAAAATTTAACATTTACCTAAAGTTATAATTACTTTCAAATTTATAATAATCAAAATTAACACAAAAAAAATAAATAAATAATATATAGTAGGTTATTTAGGTCATGATGATGTCGTGGAACAGCACTGCTAGCTGCATTGGACATAGAAATGTTACTCAGACCGTTAAACAGGAGTGTTTCTGTTGAAGTCTTGCAATCGTGTATTTTTCTTCTTTTTTTATGAAATATGAAATAAAAATAAAAAACAATTTCAAAATATGGAAAGTGGTACTTTTATTTTATGGAAGATGTTAACCAACCAACTAAATGAAATCTTATGTTTCGCTTATAATAATACTAGCATATAACATATGCGATGCACGGACTTATAATAACACTTTGAATTTTATTATTTCATATAAATAAATTATAAAAAGAATAATGATATATTATTGATATTAACGAAGTTAAAATATTTACGTATTATTTTGTATGTTTCATATTATTGAAGGATTGAAAATTTAGATAGTTAAAATCTTAAAATGTTCACCTACTACCTATAGGTCGCTTCGTTACGCGAGTGCAGAGCCTATAGGAAAGGGAGAGTCTTGAATAAGAGTGGTGTATGTTGAATATATTTGAGATGTCATGTCTAATATGTTTCATGTTTAGTTTTCAGATCTTAACTAACAAAAAATATCAGTTCTTACTAGAATCATGACTTACTGGAAGTCAGGACTTAAGGATATCAGGACTTAGATTATCAGAAGATAATATCAGAAGATGGATATCAGAACTTAAGTACTGGAGGACTACCAGTTAAGGAAGGAAGTTGATTTACAGGAAAGAAGATCGAGACTAATACAAAAAGAAGATATGCATGGAAAGAGTTAGAGGACTAGAAGAATTATATAAGATATCTAATTGATATATTTTAGGAGACAGAATTATATTCCATATCAATTAGAAGTTATCTTGTAACTGTGTGTCTATATAAACACAGATATAGGTTTATTCTATAAGAGTTACGATCATCGAGAAGATCATACATTGTAACCTAGCAGCTCTCGTGATATTTGTTCATCACTGAGAGAGAACAGTTCCATTGTAACAGAGTTTATTATATCGAATACATCTGTTTTCTCTTACTTGTGCTTTAAATTGATTTGATTGTATTATACACTGTATTCAACCCCCTTCTACAGTGTTGTGAGACCTAACAAGTGGTACCAGAGCTGTCTGTTAACACACATACAGTAAAGATCCAAAACAATCATGTCTGAAGAAGCAGAAAATCCAACCAAGCCCGTCAAAACTGAAGAAACTCGAAAGACTCAAAACCATAGTCGATATGAGACTATCAGGGTTCCCATGCTGAGACCTTCTGAGTATCCCATATGGAAAGTAAAGATGGCTATGTTTCTGGAAGTTATAGATCCAAAATACCTTGACAGAATGTATGAAGGACCGCATAAGCCAACCAAGCTCTCTGTTGTAGTTGCAGATCAGCCAGCAAAGACCATACCAAAGGAGAAAAGTGAATACACAGCTGAAGATATCTCATCTATTGCCAAGGATGCAAAGGTAAGGCATTTGCTGCATAGTGCCATTGATAATGTCATGTCGAATAGGGTAATTCAATGCAAGACTGCAAAAGAGATATGGGATGCTTTGGAGACAAGGTGTCAGGGAACTGATGCAATCAAGAAAAATAGGAGGACTATACTCACTCAAGAGTATGAGCACTTTGACTCAAAAAGTGATGAGTCATTAACTGACTTATATGACAGGTTTGTCAAACTCTTGAATGATCTATCACTGGTGGACAAGGAATATGACATTGAAGATTCAAATCTAAAATTCCTTTTAGCTCTTCCTGAAAGTTGGGATTTGAAAGCTACTATTATAAGAGACAACTATGCTCTTGATGAAACTACTCTTGATGAAATTTATGGAATGCTCAAGACTTATGAACTTGAGATGGATCAAAGAAGCAAAAGGCATGGAAGAAAGTCAAGGACAGTTGCTCTTAAAGCTGAGGAGGAATCTTCTAAAGTAGCTTTTGTCTCAGGACTTAAACACAATCTGCTAAGTGTGAGTCAAATCTGTGACAGAGGTTATCATGTGGATTTCTTTGAAGAACACTGTGAAGTTGTAAGCAATTCTACGGGTAAAGTGGTTCTGAAAGGTTACAGGCATGGTAACATTTATGAAACCGGACTTTCAACTAGTTCTGATGGTTCTGCAATCTGTCTGTTGAGTAGAGCATCAATTGAAGAAAGTTGGAATTGGCACAAAAGACTCTCTCATTTAAACTTCAACAACATAAATGAGCTTGTAAAGAAAGATCTTGTGAGAGGACTGCCAAAATCAGTATTTGCTCCTGATGGCCTTTGTGATTCATGTCAAAAGGCAAACAAAGAAAATCTTCTTTCAAGAGCAAAACTGAGTCATCAATTCTTGAGCCTTATCACCTATTGCATGTTGATCTATTTGGTCCAGTCAATGTCATGTCAATTGCAAAGAAGAAATATACTATGGTTATAGTAGATGAGTTCACAAGATACACTTGGGTGTATTTCTTGCACAAGAAGACTAAAACAGCATCTACTCTAACTGATCATGTCAAACAGTTGGATAAATTGATCAAAGATTCTGTTAAAATAATAAGGAGTGATAATGGCACTGAGTTCAAGAATTCAATCATGGAAGAGTTCTGCAAAGATCATGGAATCAAATAGGAATTTTCTACACCTGGAACTCCACAGCAAAATGGAGTTGTAAAAATAAAGAACAGGACTCTCATTGAAGCTACACGAACAATGCTTGATGAAGCAAAGCTACCATCCTATTTTTGGTCTGAAGTTATGTAAACCTCTTTTTTTACACAAAATGCTACACTTATAAACAAGCATGGAAAAACACCATATGAGATGGTGAAGAAAAAGAAGCCAAATCTGAAATACTTTCATGTATTTGGTTGCAAGTGTTTTGTTCTTAACACTCATCCTGAACAGCTGTCAAAATTTGATCTAAAAGCTGATGAAGGAATTTTTGTTGGATATTGACTTTCCATAAAAGCCTTCAGAGTCTACAATTTAAGAATAAGAGTTGTCATGAAATCTATCAATGTCTCTTTTGATGATAAGAAGATTACTAGACTTGAAGATTTCGATTATCATGATCAGCTGAGATTTGAGAATGAAGATTTAAATTCTGATTATGGAAATTCTGATGACTTAAATCCTGATCCTGTAAGTTCTGATCGATTAAGTTCTGATGTCGTTGAAACTGTGGTAACAACTCCAAAGGAAAATGCACATGTCCAGGGGGAGCATGCTGAAGAACCTACCACATCTCAAGACTCTCGAGAAGCATCAGAACCTGTCACTGGCTCTTCAAGTTCTGATTCATCTAGTTCTGATGAGCCAACTTCTGATAATTCTGGAAGCTCTGATTCTTCACCTCCTGAAAAATCAAATTCAAATTCTAAAGTCTCAGAGAGCATAACTATAGGGGGAGCATCAGAAAATGCTGATGGAGATAGCATGGATCATGGGGGAGGATCCAGTTCTAGAGATCAACTTCCATCTGCAAGGAAGTGGACTAAAGCACATACACCTAATTTAATCATTGGAGATGCTGAAGCAGGTGTCAGAACTAGAACTGTAAATTTAAATGAAAGTCTCTATCATTCTTTTCTATCTCAGACTGAACCAAAGAAAGTGGAAGAAGCTCTTCAAGATGTTGATTGGGTGTAAGCAATGCAGGAAGAGTTAAATGAATTTGAAAGAAATAAAGTCTGGACCCTAGTGCCAAGACCAAAGAACAGATCAGCTGTTGGTACAAAATGGGTGTTCAGAAACAAAACTGGCAGTGATGGCATAATTACAAGGAATAAAGCAAGACTGGTTGCTAAAGGCTACTCTCAACAGGAGGGTATTGATTATGATGAAACATTTACACCAGTTACTAGATTAGAAGCCATGAGGATCTTTTTGGCTTATGCTGCTCACTAGAAGTTTAAAGTCTTTCAAATGGATGTGAAAAGTGCTTTTCTCAATGGAGAATTGGAAGAAGAGGTATATGTTGAACAACCTCCAGGCTTTGTAGATCCTAAATTTCCTAATCATGTCTACAGGCTTGACAAAGCACTTTATAGCCTTCAGCAAGCTCCAAGAGCATGGTATGAGACTTTAGCTCAATTCCTTCTGGAAAGTGGATTTCACAGAGGCACAATTGACAAGACTTTATTCTACCTCAACCATGGAAAGGACTTACTTTTGGTACAGATATATGTTGATGATATCATATTTGGTTCTACTAATTCCAAACTGTGTGAGAAGTTTGCAAAACTAATGCAGTCAAGATATCAAATGAGTACGATGGGAGAACTCAGCTATTTTTTGGGCCTTCAAGTCAAGCAAACTGAAGAAGGCACTTTTATCTGTCAATCCAAGTACACCAGAAATTTACTGAAGAAATTTGGAATGCAAGATTATTCAACTGTATCCACTCCCATGGCCACTGCAACCAAGTTAGATAAGGATACTAGTAAATCAGTAGATATTACTAACTACAGAGGTATGATTGGCTCCTTACTCTATCTAACTGCAAGTAGACCTGATATCATGTATGCTACCTGTCTTTGTGCAAGATTTCAGGCTGATCCAAGTGAACCTCACTTATTAGCTGTGAAAAGAATTTTCAAGTACCTTAAGGGTAAGCTGATCTAGGATTGTGGTATCCTAGGGAATCAGATTTTAAGCTAATTGGTTACTCAGATGCAGATTTTGCAGGATGCAAAATAGACAGGAAAAGCACTAGTGGAAGCTGTCAATTTCTTGGAGGCGGATTGGTTTCTTGATTTAGCAAGAAACAAATGTCAATTTCCACATTAACTGCAGAAGCAGAATATATTGCTACAGGAAGTTGTTGTGCACAGATTCTTTGGATGAAGAATCAGTTACTGGATTATGGGTTAGAATTTTCTAAAATCCCTATTTACTGTGATAATCAAAATGCTATTGCTATGACAGGTAATCCAGTTCAACACTCAATGACAAAGCACATCAGCATAAGGTACAATTTCATAAGGGAACATGTGGATGAAGGTACAGTGGAATTGCATTTTGTTCCAACAGATCAACAGCTAGCAGATATCTTCACAAAACCACTATGTGAAGCTACTTTTATAAGATTGGTAAATGAACTTGAAATAGTTTCAGGTTCTTTCTCTAAATCTTCTTAGTTTTTGTTCTCATGCATCAGACTTTATGATCAGTGTTTACATATTGTATTATCTATATGTAATATGTGCTTAATTTGAAAATTCATTAAATGTTGATTGTTATATGATGTGGATTTATATACTCTGATAAGTATTTTTAATGTTCTGTGGCTATTCAATCCAATGAGGATAAATGTGCTAGATGCTGACCTAAATAGTCTTTAACATACTAGAAATCCCTTGTTTAAATTAGTTGTTTATGTGGAAACTCATTAACACAAGCAGATTCTGATATTGAGCTTAGTCAAGTTTACTTTGTGTATCTTATTACTAAGTCACAAACTAGATTCTTATTTCTTATCTGTCAAATTCTGATGTCAGTAAATCTTAAGAATGAACTAAGTGCTGATAAGCCTCATTTATCAAAAGAAAAGAAAAGAAAAGAATAAAAGTCAGGTACTCCTTTGAGATCTAGAGTAAAAATGTGGAAGGAAAGACCCAAGTGCATTGCTGGTATTAAGTAATATGCATTTGAAAAGCAAAAAAAATTCTTGGTGACTTTTCACACTCAATAATTACTGGAGAAATACTCTGATAACAACATAAATTCTGATAAGCAGTCATGACTCACTTACACTGAGAAGCCACTGTAAAAAGGAATTTCAAAAGATGCATAAAATGAGCACAAACAGTTGAGGTGGATTCTTGCATAAATTTGTTCTAAAGAAGACATCATGACTGATGATAGATTTTAAGCATTTTTCTGAGTTATGCCTTATTTATAACGACTCGTGTACTTTAATTTTATTTCTAATATTTGAAAGTGTAATAAAAGTTTAAGTAAATAAATAAAAGATGTGTATTGATTTTGGCAGCGGTTATTGATTGTTATTTAACTAATTATGATTTGTTGATATGTGGGATTGGAATTATGTGATTTATTGGTGAGTTATGTGATTTTATTTTGCTTTTAAAAGTGACTTTATTGTAATTTTAATTCCATAAATATTTGGGTTGTCTTTAAAAATTGGTTTTCTAATTTTATAATTTCAATGATTATTTTTAGGACTTTATAAAAATTGAGAAATTAATATTTTGTTAATTATTCATTTTCAAATGATTTTCTGAGTGTGTTAAATGCTAAAATCCATATTTAATTATGGGAATCTCAAAAAATTATGAAATTTATATTTTATTAAGTTCGTATTATTCAGAGAATTTTAAAATTATTTTGGAAATTTTCGGGAATCGTTTCATGCGCGCGTCGTTTCATTATTTATTAAAAAGCGGGTATAAAGCGTACCTTAAAAATTGTTTAAAAATTTCGAAATTTACATTTTTATTTACTTCGGGATATTTATAATATTTTAAAGATATTTTCGTAATTTTTGGAGGTTGTTTTATTCGCAACTTATTTCGTTAAATTCAGTTTTCAGGGCAAAATTTCAGTTCCCGGGTATATCTGGGATACGTGTCAAAATCTTATAAAAGAAATTGACACGTATCCAATTAACAGATACGTGTCAGCAGTTGGCTTTGGGGAGAATTAAAACATCATCTCTCTATTGTTTCTCTCCTTGTTGCTCTCTCTCTTCTCTCTCGTTCTCGGTTCCTTTTTCATTTTCTTCTTCCTTCGCTTGCTTCCACCTCCTCTCGGTAATTACTATGCTGCAAGTTTTCTTGTATTCCATTGCTATCTCTTCCTTTCTCTTGCCGCTGTTCCCGCCGGTTTCCGGTTGGTGGCGGCGGTAGGCGATTGTGTGTGATTGTGTGTGATTGTGTGTGTATTATGTGGTGTTATGTATGTTGTGTGTGTTGTGTGTGTTGTGTGTTGTGTGTGTTGTGAGTGTGGTGTTGTGTGTGTTGTGTGCAGTGTGTGCGCGCGAGCCGTGGCGCGTGTGTGCTGTGGTCGTGTGGTTCTTATGCTGTCCTGTTTCCCTGTGTTGGATTCTGTTGGGCTTGATTCTGTTGGTTCTGTTGGGCCTGTTATTGGGCCTGGCAGTTGGGTTTAGTAGTGGGCTCTAATTATGGGCTTAATTATTGTGCAGTTGGTTTAATATGAATTAATTTGTGTTATTGCAGGGATTTTTTTGACTGATTTTGTGAAATAAAATACCGTGCAGTAAAAAAATAATTTTAAAAAAAAATCGGTGAAATTTTGGTTGGAATCTGAAATATCGGGTACCCCGAAAATTTTGCCGCCGTACCGCGATGACTCGTTACGAGCGGACGGTGGACGGTGATGACGATGTTCTGAGTCCTAAATTCTATAAATTAATAAAATAAAATAATTATGTAAAATATTTTCGGACTTAAATAATTAGTTGTGATTGGTGTTGGGATGTAAGTTGTATAAAAGGATAAATAATATTGTGGATTATTGAGAATTGTTGACGTCGATTATAAACGACGGGTAGTCTTATAAATAAAGAAGTTGCTGCCAAAATTTTCTAAAATATATTTGTAGTCATACATAATTATGTTTTACGTGATATCCCTATTTATGTTCGAGAAATATAATTGCATGATTATGTGTATAATAATAATACGAGTCGGGTTGTCGGATTTGGGTTATTAGGATTTGAGGATATCAAGCATGTCGGTATAACTAATTAGGGTATTCTGTAATTGTAGATCCCAGTCGAGTTGTTCCAGGATCAAAGTCAGCGTGAAAGCTATTAGCGTTTGTAAAGGTTGCAAGGCAAGTACCCCTGACCATTCTTTTATTGTTCAGTGTACATGAATAGCTAAATGTTTTATTCTCGTAATGGAACAGAAACGTTTTAAGTTACGTATCCCCCGTAGTTATAAAATCACTATTTTCGAATTGTTTTGGGGAGAAGTAACTTCAAAAGGTACCTATCTCGAATGAAATGATTTGCAAACTGGATTTTTATATGTGTGCTGGTTAAATAAATGGTTTTGAAATGAGATAGGTACGAGTGTTTTGAAAACTGGATAAAACGGTCAGATATGGGATACATTGGGGCCAGAGTAGGCCTATTGAGGTGGCGTAAGAGGCTAATTCGGTTGCGCGCATTATAAAACTGATTAGTCCAGCAGGTCAGAGACCTAGCTAGTCTCTGAGTTACGGAACAGGTAAATCGGATGGCAGTTAGAGCCGTCTGGTGTTGATAGCCTGATCAGCTGTCTTCACATATCCACTATGTATCTGATTGGGATTTGTGAATTATATGAAAGCATGATTTATTGATCCAGCGGTTTTTATAAAATGATTAGCATGCTAAAATTTGACTCTGGTATTATGCAGCACACTATAATGTTGTTTTCACAAAGCATGCTAGTTAGTGATATCCAGTTACTTTGATTATCATTATGAAATGTTGATATCATGATTACAGCTCTGTTCCCATTATTGTTGCATTATTGTTTTAATCTGTTATTCATATTTGGTACTGCTGAGCGATTATGCTCACCCTTGCAAACTGTTACGTATATTTCGCAGATGCCTAGAAGATCTGTCAGACCGACCCGTGTTCCCGCCCCTTCTGGACCTGGCTCCTCTGAGGTAGTTTGTATCAGACCATGAGGTCTGAAGAGTTGCTGAATAAAGTTAGTGTGTCGTAGATAGTGAATAAAGAGTTTGTAATAATGAGAAACCTGAATTATACTTGAACCTGGATCAGATCTTGGTTTGGGGTCAAGTTAGTATATTCTAATAATAATAACTCTGTTGTTATAATTTTTGGGTAATTGTGTTTAGTGACGTCAACTCCTGACCCCAGGGTTGAGGCCGTCACATTATTTCTAAGATGTACTGAATTTGATCAGACTTTAATCTTTATCTGATATTTTGCTGAATGCACACACTTTCACTCCATATGAATGATGAAAATTACTGTGGTGATTAAGTTGTTTTTGACAAACAGTTAAGTGTCATTTGTATAAATTCTGAGGACAAGTTCTGATGGAAGTTCTGATGATTAAACTCTGAAGAAAACAAGTCAGTATTTGTATGAAGAATCACAAAAAAGATATTCACTTTTTGAGTACAGAAGCCATGTTCTGATGACTGTTAAAATCTGTTATAAGTTAAGTTCTGATATTAAATCCTGATGGAATCTTTGATGCTTACATGGCATTTTTCTTTACTTGACTTATTTGTGGTAAAATATGAAACAGTCATATTTAAATCAGAATAAATTTGGGTGAGATAAAAACAGTCATAATCATTATGGGTTAGTGGTTAACTTGTATGTCTTGAAAAACTGCATGTGCACGGTAATTATTGCTTATTTTATGTGCCCATTAACTCCTGCTCTAACCGCTTATTGACTATCATGCTTAAAAAATATAACTGTTGAGTGGAGAGAGTATATATATGGGAGTTAACAGATTTTCTAATCTTTTACTTACTTTTCTATTTTTCATCTCTCTTATTCTCTCTCTCTCTCTAATATTCTCTGAAACATTTTCTTTCAGGACTTTTAACAAACATTTTGAAAACACTCTCTTTCTCACTTAATTTCTTACAGAGATGGCACCAAAAGATGTAATTTTCAATGGAGCTAAGTTTCTCCTAACAACTACTCCGCCATTCTTAGCAAGGCTGAAGCTCCATCGGAACTTCACTTCATTCAGGATTTTCTCGCTAATTCTGATATTGGGTATGCTTTAACCCAACCTGAAGTAATCTCTGGAACCCAAGTGCTGGAGTTTTGGAGAAGTGGAGTATATGATGATGGTGGTGCTCAAGGGTCCCCAAGTATTATCTTTTCATTAGGGGAGGATGAGCATGTCGTGACATTGGCCACGGTTTGACAAGCACTGCAGCTGCCTGAGAACTGCATTTACTCTACTGTTGAGGAGCCAGTTCTTCAAAATATGATGGCCAGTCTGGGGTCTGAAAAGACATTGGCTAAGCTGGGTCAATTGAAGAGACCTTACATAAGGAGGGAATGGAGTTTCTTCTTTGACTGCATTACCAAGGCTTTTGCAAACAAATGTTATAACTTCGATGCAATCCCCATATTCAGTCAATAAATCGGGTATGCTCTTATTAATCAAACTGATTTTGATTATGCAAGTGTTGTTTTAGGCTTTATTGGGGACAGGATGAAAGAAGATAGGAATACTGTATATTTTGCTAGATTATGTCAGCTTATCTATAGTACTTGTTGTTCTAATAAGCCCCAATTAGCTAGTGAATCACTTTCACCATTTAGACTAGCTAAAAGAGCTTTTAATGACTTATTATCTACTGATAATAAGAAGGTTGTGTTAAGACCCCTCCGAATTCCTTTATCTGTCAAACAAGCCTTAATAACCTATGATCTAGTTAAATACACTGCACTATATCCTGATGTCCAACCATCAGAACCTCAACCATCAGCACCTACCTCCTCTACACAAATACCTCAGACTTCTCAATCATCAGCACAAACAACCAGACCTTGATCTTCTAAACCTTCTAAGAGGACAAAGTATGTTCCTCAACCTCCACAAAAGAGAAGGAAGATGATTCTCAGAGATGAGTCTGAGAGTGAAGAGGAAACAATTGAAGCACGAGTTCATGCATCTGAACCTGTGATAGTTGAAGCTGAGAATGTTACTTCTCAGAAAGAGAAAGCAGCTCAAAGTTCTGATAATGCTGCTGAAGCAACTCCTTCATTATCAAGGAGATTGAAGAAAATGAAGGCTAGGAAGTATTTGGCTAAGGCTATATCAGAAGATACTGAAGAAGCTGAGGAAGGGGATCAAGAATCTCTGATCTCATAAGAACCAATTATCATTGAAGCCCTTCCAGCTCAAGCCAAAGACACTACCCCTCCTGTCTCTCCTATTAAAGCTATAGATGATGCTAAAGAACAAACTGACACTTCTGAAATAGATATTCATAATTTGAATATACCTGAAATTCTTTATCTGGAAGCTCCATCTACATCAAAGACACCAGCTCTGGAGATAAATTCTGATGATCAGAATTTAGATGATGTTATTCCTGAATCTCCAGTAGCTTCACACACTGTTGAGCCTCAGAACAGAATGAGTCTTCCTCAAGTTCTGATGACAGTGTTTCTGTTGAGACTCCAGTACCTACTCTGGGCAAGGAAGAATTGGTGAGAAAATTTGTTGAAAAGGAAGTACCTATTCCTTGGGAGGATACTCATAGAGGTGTTGAGTTGAGCAAGAAGTGGAATGAATCAGATTTTATTCCATGTTCTAAAGTTCTGACAGAGCATATTGCAAAAGCTGATGAGTTGCTCACAAATGCTGATTTTAAGACACAACTCAAGATCACATCTCTGTCTACAAAACATCTTCAAGGTCTACATACTTCTACTCATGAAAAGGTTGATACACTCAGGGAACAAGCTGATAAGTTCAATCTACAGATCAAGCTTGACAAGAACAAGTATATCAGACCTATTTCTGAAAAAGTTACAGCCATTGAGAAAACTCAAGAGAAGCAACAGGCCCAAATTGCCGAGGTTCTGGCTAATCAAGCTTCTCAGAAAGCTCAATTGGATGAAATCCAATCTTCAGTTGAACTTCTTCTTTCTCTCTTACTTCCTGATGATGCCAAAAAGGGGGTGAAGGTAGTTAAGTCCAAATGCTCACCTACTCAAGAACTGAAGAAAAAGGATGATAAAGGTGATGACCAGGGAAACTCTGAAAAGAGCAGAGATCAAAGAAAAGTTCAAGGAAAATCTTCTATTCTGAACAAGTCAAGTTCTGATGTTGTGAATGCTCAAAGACTGAAGTCAAGTGGTGATAAGCAAAGTCTAATGTCAAGTTCTGATATTCTTATTCAGTCAGGATCTGAAGACTCTCAGAAGTTTTTACACACTCTGAAGTTAAAGGGGAAGTAGACTATTGTTTATTACAAAGATCCTAAAATCCAGACACTTGATGAGGAGATAGCAAGAAGATTATTTCTGAAACACAATCCAGGAATGGATTTAGAAACTCTCAAGGAGGAAGAAACTAGATTTGTTGTTGAGAAGACAAATCCTAAGTCTAAAGCTTCTGATATAAAGAAACCTCCAAGGCCTAAGGAAAAAGGCATTGTGATCAAGGAAAAGTCAAATTCAGAAACTTCAAAGTTCAAGACTAGATCACAGACTGTGAGGGATCCCAAAGACAAAGGGAAAGGAAAAATTTATGAACCAACCAAGTCACTGGACTTGAAAACTTCTCAAGATCTGATGATACCAGTGTGTAAAATAGTTCAAGTAACTGATGATAATCTTGTTGAAGATGAAACTGTTCAAATTCTGAAAAGAAGAAAGATAAATGAAGATTCTAAAACAACCTCTGACACTGCTCAAGTTGTTATTCAGAATAAAGGACAGGAAGGTACAGAAGAAACAGCAAATTATGATCAAGCTATCAAGACATCAACTACTGACAATGCTCAAGTTGATTTAGATAAAATGACAATTGCTGATAAGAAGAAGCTGTTATGGAAGAAAGCTATTCCAGTTGAACCAAAATCCTATCTCATGCTTAATCAACTTGCTACATTTGGGTTGAAATCCAAACAACCTAGAGATAGAGCTGGATTAGGTTCTGATGAAGAGAAGATTCAAACAGGAGTAGAGGTTACTCTAAGAGATCCTTTCATATTGATAGACAAACCATATGAATAAATCAAACAAAGGCACCTTAACAAGGTGTTTTCTGCTCAAGTTGTGATAGATGCTTATAATAAGGAGAATCTAAAAGAGAAATTGATCTTATTTCTCAATGATAGAAGGACTTATAGATTAGCTGATACTGATGTATTAAAGAAATCTATCAGAGAACTTCAACGTATTCACTATCTTCTGGAAGTAAAATCTGATGTTACAAGAAGATGGTCAGAATACATTTTGAAGGCTATAAGAGATCTATTCAGAATCTCTGGTACAAAGACTTCTCATTACAGTCCAATGATTACTGAAGGTGATGGAAGAGAAATTCCTATGCTGAAGAATTCTGCTAAGGTGGAAGTTATTCTGAAAGGAAGATGCTTATGTTATAATGAAAACTCTTCACATCCTAAGGTTATCAGACTTGGTGATGGACTTGAAAGAACATCAATTCAAGCTCTCAGAACAACCATTTATCAAATTGGTGATAGTTAAGAAGAAGAACTGATGCAGGTCAAAGCACAGTTAGCTGAAGTTCTGAAGAAAGCTGAAGATAATCTGATAAATTATTTTGTTAAGAATCATTATGGATTCAGATTGATTCAGTGATGTTGGTAAAGCTGGATGTTTTATAAGTTGTATTCAATAGTCTTATTGAACTCTTATTATAATTGAACTTAAATGTTTTTGACATCATCAAATTTATTAACTTGTACATTCTTACATAATTTACAAGTTGGGGGGAGATTGTTGGATATATTTGAGATGTCATGTCTAATATGTTTCATGTTTAGTTTTCAGATCTTAACTAACAGGAAATATCAGTTCTTACTGGAATCAGGACTTACTGGAAGTCAGGACTTAAGGATATCAGGACTTAGATTATCAGAAGATAATATCAGAAGATGGATATAAGAACTTAAGTACTGAAGGACTAACAGTTCAGGAAGGAAGTTAATTTACAGGAAAGAAGATCGAGACTAATACAAAATGAAGATATGCATGGAAAGAGTTAGAGGACTAGAAGAATTATATAAGATATCTGATTGATATATTTTAGGAGACAGAATTATATTCCATATCAATTAGAAGTTATCTTGTAACTGTGTGTCTATATAAACACAGACATAGGTTTACTCTATAAGAGTTATGATCATCAAGAAGATCATACATTGTAACCTAGCAGCTCTCGTGATATTTGTTCATCACTGATTGTATTCTACACTGTATTCAACCCTCTTCTACAGTGTTGTGTGACCTAACAAGTGGTATCAGAGCTGTCTATTAACACACATATAGTAAAGATCCAAAACAATCATGTCTGAAGAAGCAGAAAATCCAACCAAGCCCGCCAAAACTGAAGAAACTCGAAAGACTCAAACCCATAGTCGATATGAGACTATCAGGGTTCCCATGCTGAGACCTTCTGAGTATCCCATATGGAAAGTAAAGATGGTTATGTTTCTGGAAGCTATAGATCCAGAATACCTTGACAGAATTTATAAAGGACCGCATAAGCCAACCAAGCTCTTTATTGTAGTTGCAGATCAGCCAGCAAAGACCATACCAAAGGAGAAAAGTAAATATACAACTGAAGATATCTCATCTATTGCCAAGGATGCAAAGGTAAGGCATTTGCTGCATAGTGCCATTGATAATGTCATGTCAAATAGGGTAATTCAATGTAAGACTGCAAAGGAGATATGGGATGCTTTGGAGACAAGGTGTCAGGGAACTAATTCAATCAAGAAAAATAGGATGACTATACTCACTCAAGAGTATGAGCACTTTGACTCAAAAAGTGATGAGTCATTAACTGACTTATATGACAGGTTTGTCAAACTCTTGAATGATTTTCTAAAAAAATCTCTAATTAATTAATTATGTTATTATATTATAATTTGAATTACTAAAACTAATTTTGGAAGTATTTGATTCCCTACAAAATATGTTAGAAAGAATTTGATTGTAATTAAATATTAAGCTAAATAAAAGTTCATATAGTTTGTTGTTAATTATATACATGATATAATTTTTTAATAATTTTTTTGTTTAAAGTTTGTTTTAGAAGGTTTTTTCTTAATTTGTTAATTATATTGTTATATTAAAATTTAAGTTACTAAAATTATATTTGAAAGTGTTTGATTCCCTACAAAATAGGTAAAACAAGAAGTTGAGTGCAATTATAAATTAAGTTGGATAATAATTCATAGAGTTTGTAGTTGCAATTGCTCGAACTAGAAAACCCGAGGTCAGATAACTACCAGGGAGCGGTACTAGAATTTTTCCTGGCAGTCCCACCTCCAAAAATGTACCGCAAATGAGGGAGAGCTGTTGGAATCCCTTTGACATCTGATTTTGGTTGGTATTAGATACATGATTTAATTTTTTTAATAAAATTATATTTGTTTAAACTTTATTTTAAAAGGTGTTAACATACTTTTTAGGAAAGTGTTATAAACCGACCAAACGAAATCATGTTTTGCTTATAATAGTATAGTATATATAAATGTGGATGATTTGGCATTGTTTTTTTAATTTTTTCTTGATTTATTAATTATTTTGTTATATTATAATTTGAATTACAAAAATTAATTTTGGAAGTGTTTGGTTTCCTACTAAAGTGGCTACAATGAAGTTGAGTACAATTAGAAATTAAGTTGGATAATAATTCATAGAGTTTGTAGTTATATTAGATACATGGTTTAATTATTTGAATAAAATTATGTTTGTTTAAATTTTATTTTGGAAGGTGTTAGCATACTTTTTAGGAAGGTGTTATGCTTGAAATTTGGTACAAGAAAGTATCTGAGTCAAAAGATTGTCAGTAAGATGAAATTAGGGTAAAAGTACATAGATCAAGTTAAATTAGGACAAGGAAAGGGCGCACCCTATTAGGTCCAAATGTACATACAGAAGGGGGGGTGAATGTATGTTCTTCATTTTCTAAAATTAATTGCAGCGGAAAATAAACCTCGAAAATGAAATAAACAAACACAAAGAGATTCATGGAATAATTCTTATTATTAAGAAATTAAATCGTAAAGGTTTGCTTACGACTCCGAATATAAATAATTCGAAGCAACAAATATAGAGAGAACCAAAATAATATCTAATCAAACTAGGGTTCAATCTATCACTCTAAGAATTTAAAGCTTCTATCAAAAGATATTAAATACAATCAAGAGAGCTTTAAATAATGAGTATTACAAGTTTATAAGGCTTTAATTGGTGTGAAACAAATTTGGCAGCACTTATCTCCTTAATTTCAATAAATGAAATCAACTAACTCTCAAAGAAAAATTCTACAGAGCTTCGATAGTGTTTTTGCTGAGAAGTGTCTTCAATTTGTTCTAATTCTTTGGTTTTGTAGTAGTAGAATTGTAGGAGAGATAAAAATAGGATACGTGGCTTATTTTTTATCCAAGTGTTTAGATTGGTACAGCTTGCATAAATAAGTTGTATGGAGATCAAGGGGAACCTCTATGGCGACTTACTGTATTTCCTGTACGCCGACTTTGCCTTGTAAAATTCTTCCTATGGTGACCAACTTGTAGTTGTCTGCCTTAGAGAATTATTCGTCTGTGGCGACCTCTTCTTTTGAACTCTGTGGCAACTTGAGCAGCATATCACTGAATAATGTGTTGAACCCTGTGGCGATTACTAGCACCGTCTTTCCCTTAGAATTTTTATTCACCTATGGCGACTTAGAGCACAAGGAAAATGAGTTACTTTTTCTTGCAGCGTTGGTCAAAAGATCAGCCAGGAGGGGAATGTGCTTCACGTGGCTGAATTACTTCACAAAGGCAGCCAGAGTGTGAGCCACGCGTGTATCTTGCCCCACAAATTCATCAAACAGAAACCTGCCACTTTGATTCATTTTATTTTCTGTTTGATTTCTTTTACTATGCAACTGTTGATTTGTTTTCTTCAAATCACGTGGGACCGCGGCTTTGCACATACAAATGAAGAGGCAATTTTGGTTTTTTTCATTTTATTTAATCAACCACATGCCAAAACATGTCATACATATTTATTTTCCTTTGCTTTACATTTGATATTCAAATTCTGGAGGCTGCCATTTCTTTGTTTTGTACACTCAATCATACACATGCATGCATACACCTGGTTGGCTAGAATAAAAATAAATAAACATTTTGATATTTAAAAATAAATAAACAAATGAAGAATTAGATTTCATTCATTTATTTAAATTAAAAATCAAATTTTAATTTATTTATTTAAAATCAATTGATGATATACTAATTAAATAAATTAATTAATTAATTTCCATTTATTCATTTAATAGAAAAATCAACCATTGATTAAAAATAAATTTTGTAAATCCTCGAGCTATACTTCTCTGTATCTGCAGGTGTAGTAACTCGAATTTTTGAGACCCTGTAAAACGTTTAATGAATAGTAACCCTGACAGACGGGAAAAACTTTTGAGCCCACACTATATAGTGTATAAGAAAATGAGTTTCGTAATCGATATTACAACTATACGTACCAAATGAGTGTATGTAAACGCTATTAGTTTTCGAAGAAAACGAACTTTGAAAAACGACCGTAATTACGACTTATCAAGGACTATGGGAATCACAATATAATTATGAGATTAAAATCCTACGGATTTATATTCAATTAGGATAAATAAAAATATAAGGAATAAATACAAAAAGAATTACATTGCGAACCATTTACGAATAAGTATTGCGGAGAACGTTTAAGTAACCGAGCGAACGCGTAAACGATTAATTAAACGTAACGCACTAACTAAACCATGGTAAGGAAGTAATCATGGTTACTTCATCAAATAGTGAGCTAACCCTAGGATGACCAAGCTAGCTAGCAAATAGTGTGCTAAGGAGCTAACCTTGTAGTTTAGCTTGTAAGCTAGCAAGCTACAAAGATATGTCCATGGATTTGGAGACAAGGAATAAACCTAAGCTATTCTAGGAAGAATAAAGATCAACTTGTAAATATATCAAGTCACCTTCCAAGAAGCAACCTAGAAATCATCCAAGAGAAGCAACCAAGTGCTATAAATACCCCCCCCCCCCCCTCACAAAGCTCCCATTCGGCAATTTGAAGAAAAAAAGAGGAAATTGCAATTCAAAACTCCAAGCTCTAGTTCTTGTAAAATCCCACAATTATTTCCCAAGCCTCCTAGCAACTAAACTAAGGTAAGAAAAATCTTTCATCTCTTTTTATCAAGGTTTGATGGGTGGAATAAATTCAAGAAACTCACTAGTGAATAGTGTGAATAGTAACCTCTCTTTGGTTTCTTGATTTTAATGCTGGTTTTAGGTTCCAAAAATTATACCAAACACTTCCAAGCCTCCACCATCTTCAAGAACACATCTCAAGCTTTCAAGAAAGGTAAAAATCTTTAGTCTAACTTTATTTAAGGTTCATGTTTAAGATCCATTTAGTGGGTGTTAGTAAACCTAGCTTACTAAGTGTTGTTGATGAAATCTTGATGATTAAGCTAAGTAGATTTAAGGTTGATTGTTGTTGCCTCAATAACATAATGTTCTTGAGAGGAGTTTGTGTGTTGATGATGATATGATGATTGTTGGTGGTTGTGTTGATAGTTAAGGCGTAAACGAAACCCCGATTGTAAACGTAACTTCGTTAAAACCAACAAACCGTAACTTTAAGTTTCTGCAGAAAGTATCGAAGTTGTAAACTGTAGATTCTTGAGAAATAACCTTTGTTTAAGATAGACAATGTTATAAGGATCGTTTAGGCGCTTGAATCGCTTAATTCCGATTTACGGATCAAAAGTTATGATCATTTTAATAAAAGTGTTTTACGCGATAAAAACTGCTACGAATCACGAACTTTGAAAATATAAAGGATAGACTTAAAACTATTCATAAATCATGAAATTTTTACAGAGAGTAAAATATGTAGTTTCCTAACTTTCATAAAAATTTCAAGTGAAAATAATGATTTCTCAATTTTATAAAAATGTCGGAGCCGAGACCGCGCGAGTAGAAACTGTAAGAATCCTTAAGCGGAGCCGACGTCGATATTGAGAATGAACGAAGATACTTAGGAAAATGAAGTGACCATAAAGTGTTTATGACTTAAAAGAAATGTTAAGGGTAGTATGAATTGAGAGGTTGTATAATGAGTAGCACATGAGTGTGAGTTACCATAAGTTAGGACGGAATCTAACGAAATGAAATATGTTTATGGTTATAGATTTCAGAGCGGAACCTAGAGCATCCTCCACCTCGAGATACCCAGGCAAGTTTACAAACCCAACTCCATTTTTACTGTTGTGTTGTGAAAGGATTGTTTTACTATCATCTCTTAAATACCATATTTGCCATGATACGTAGTTTTTTAATTTTCGCATAATATAGCGATGTTGTACGCTAAGTATATATCGTGAAATGTTATTTCGCTTTAAGCGTAATGTATTATATAAGACCGAGGGTCGGTCGGGATTTAAGATAAAACCCGGGAATCGTTCCGGAGATATTATAGGGCGGATATAAGTCCATAATAGTACATTTTAAAGGAACTCATCGTCCACTTACGAAACATTAAAACACCTCGAACTTTTAAAACGATTTCCCAACGAGCATATTCCCTCAACTATATTTTATTGATTCGGATATTAAATATTATATACGTATTCCTTTATTATAGGAGTAGTATACTTCAACGTTTATTTATTTCAAACCCGATTAATCATGATAGATTATTAATTATGTAAACACAAACTAGTTGAGGAATACTATTTAAATAAATCTTTTAGAGAATAACTCATTCGAGGTATGATTAATATCAATTATCATTTAAATTATTTATAGACTACTATTTAAGTAATGATTATTTATTAAGGATTGTTATTGGTTGAAAGATCATAGATCCTGATATACCTTCTGATTTAGAAGTATTATTCGAATAATTTCAGATCGTCGGTGAATATTATTCTGACTTATTGTTATATTAAATATAGATTCAAGAAGAAACTTTTCCCTTATTAATTATCTGTTGACAACGGTCAACTCATATCCCTAGTACTTCCTCCGAAATTCTCGGAAGTACGTATATACATATATGTACACTTATATTTAAAAAGATAAACTATCTCTATCAACAAGCAAAACGCTTGGGGAACTTCGATGTGGTTCAAGTTCCCGAGATTGATAGAATTCTGTTGAAGGACAATGAAGGGATAGACTCTGGTACTACGTGTGCTGGATGGGCTACCAAAGGTACCGCAGGTGAAGGTACTTTGTGTACTCAGGAACTTGTGAAGTATGTGCATACCCGAAAATGGGACACGTAGCCCGAATGCGGCCAGGGTGATACCCGAGAGATGACGGTATTCGTCCTTTTACTAGTAAAGAAGGTTACTTCCGTAGGATGACTGATCATCGTATGCGGTGGCTCCTGTGAGATGTCCAAACTCTTCCAATTTGAATTGATATGCAATACCGTAACCCAAGCCTAGGTGCTGGGATTACTATTAAGGTATTCGCAGGTTATAAAACCCCCTTAAAAGAATTGTTTTCATAAGAAGGTGTGGGACACCAAGAAATCTACTTTTAAATAAAACATATATATAATATATGATGTTATTATACAGTCATTTTCATACTGTACATTATTATGCTGAGCATCTTAGCTCACACTTGTTTTCTTAAATTGACACAACACAACAGTGAATCAAGATGCCTGCCATGAGAACCACAGCCAGGAAACGGGTAGGAAATGGCCAGCTGTTCCGTAGATTGTTTGGTGCAGTACCTCAGGTAGTCGGAATAAGCTGGATTAGTTTTCAGTTGTTTATAGTTCGGCTTATTTATAAGTATGGTTTATGTAAGATAAGAAATAAGAAACGTATATTCGGCCGGCGGATTAACCTTACTTAAAGGTCACCCCCGGTAAGACTAATTATATTTGGGTTGTAATAAAATTTCTCTAGTAATGATGGTTCATTTCCAAGACAATAACCTGTAGTGTGTGTGTTAAGTGTGGGGTCATGAAGCGTGAGTATTTACATATCGTAGTGTGAGTTGTGTAAGTTTAGATAGCGTGGCTTCCGATATTTTGGGGCGCCACAGCAGGCCTTCTAATCTCCAGGTTTTTGTACCTTAAGATATTTCTAGTCTTCTCGAGTACCAAAAACCACTTAACAAAGTTCCTAAAAATAATACTTTGTTTCCTTTCACGGATCACTGACGTCTCGTGCAAGGGTCTGGTTCACAGACGATTAGTTCCGCTCTCAGGCCTTCGTATTATACCCATATAAATCACTGTTAAGTCTTCTACCAAATATAACCAACTACAATATGAATCATTGAGGTCTTTACACTGATTGTGATAACTGCTTCGAATGACTCCAACCTTATTCCTCTGAAGCCTGAACATATTAATGAACTTCATACGGATCGTTGTTAACGTCTTCTTCATCGCAACTAACAAAACCTTTTGTGCATATACCCAATAAAACAATATGTACTGATTCTAGTGGATTATACACTACAAGAATAATGTCAATAGACATCATACATTAGACATCGGTTAACTTTGCCACTGATGTTAAAAGAAGTATTGACATCACCCCGTGTTTTTGTGATGTCTTTGTTCTTTGTAGACATCGGTTATAATTAAACCGATGTCTAAAATTCACCAAAAAAATAATAATTTCGCACCCACCTTTTGTTTCCCCCCTTAGTCAAATTTTCATTCAGTTTTAATTCTAAATTCCCCCCCAATCCCAAAATTCTCCCCCCTTAACCAAATTTTGGTTCCCCCAAATCAATCTTCAGACACAAAATCAAACCTCTCTGTCTCTCGAAACTCTCTCTCGATCGAACCTCTCTCCCCTCACAATCTCTCTGAACTCTGGCCATCATCTCACCATCACAATCTCTCTCGAACCTCTCTCTCTCTCGAACTGGAACATGTCTCTCTCTCTGAACCTTTCTCCGCTCTCAATCTCTCCGTTAAGCCTCTTTCAGTTAACCTATCTACTTCGGTAAGTGTTGTATCTACTTGAATCGAACTGCGCTTCTCTGCATGAACACCAGTTTTAAAAGTTGAGGATTTTTTAATTCAAAACCCTAATTTTGTAAATTGGGGTTTTTTCTAATTCGAAACCCTTTTTTATTAATTTAGTGTCTAAACTTGTTGCTAATACTTTTCTTCTTGTTGTATACAGGACCTAATCTAAGAAAAAGATTTAAAGCTTTAGGTAATTTGGGTGTTTTTGGTTGTTCATTTGTATTTTTGTTTGTTTTTTAATTTTTGTAAATTGTGTAAAGTTCACGATCCTTTCATGTCTACTGATTACATGGTATTTTTTAACTTTAATCCTCATTTTTTTGCTTTAGTTGTGATTTCACGAAAGGTCTATTGATTGGACTTCTATCTTGTTTCTCAGGGAGGTACAAAGAAGGTCATAATATCTGCCCCTAGAAAAGATGCTCCTATATTTGTTGTTGGTGTCAATGAGAAGGCATACAAATCTGACCTCCATATTGTTTCCAATGCTAGTTGCACCATAAATTGCCTTGCTCCCCTTGATAAGTTAAATAATTGTCTGAACGTTGGAATAATATTAATTTTTTTATGTCGGAATGTTGTTGTTTGACTTGGTTTGGAAGTGCAACAAACTTTCTTGAGTTGTTTTAGGAGTTTGAATAAGTCATTGCAATATACGTTTTAAAATATTATAATATCCCCTGTTGAATTTTCTGCATTCCATGTTATCAGCATCTTACTTATTCCAAACAACATAACTTTTTCCAGAACAAGTATTAAAGCATGTGAATCTTGGGGAGTATATCAGTTCTAAGGTTCCAAGCCTTAAGACATTGAATAGCAGCAAGGCCAATGGTGAAGTAAAGCCTTCCTCGCTGAAATCACTAGCATATACAATACAACTACTCTGGAGGTGAGTATGTTGATGCAGAAGTATATTGTCACATCAGCATTTAATATTAGGCTTTTCAATGTTTGTTTTTGCTTTCAGCGACGTCTTTATTGTACCACCCCAGTGTATTCCATTTGTAACAATTCCTTTTTTAAAGCATGATTTGCGATATTTCCTCTTTTAGAAAGTATATGCCTTGAAAATAAGTGATTCTTTATGTTAAATTCTATGTGATTGTTGGGTCTGGCCACTCGCATTCTCATGGTTAACTTTATCTAAATTATAGTGCACTTGCTCATTCTCAGACTCAAATAAATTAAATTTCTATCCCCAGTGAAGAATCTTATAATGTTTGTACAATAGTAAAATACTAAATAGAGTCTACATGTTCTCTTTGATAATTGTGCATCCACGGCTGTTGTGAGTGTACTAATTGGAGAGTTGGGATTTACTTGGTAATTGACTTGATGCATAGTAATATTATTCGTGCTAGGTAGTAAATTTATTCATAACTTATTTATATCCCAAACTCTAGTTTCACATTTTAGATGTCTTGTATCTCACAATATTGGTCTAACAGAAGTCCTAGGCTGATGATAGATAACTTTCAGTTTTGGTTGGCAAAACTTCTTTACTGAAAGCCATGAATCGAACATCAAACTATTTTTTTCTTGTTGTGTTCATGTGTTGGGGCTCACATATGTCTATGGGCTGGTATACATGTTTTTATGTATGTAATGCATGTTGTATGTTATGTCTTTGTTAATTAACTTACCGCAAAAGCCTATAAAACCTTGAAGCTAACAATTTTAATTTAAAATGTTTACAATACAGACATGAATTTAAAAATAACCATGGGGAATGGATAAAGTCTGAGAAGCCTATTCTAGACACTGTTGTGAGATCACGAATGCATGATAGTTTGGATATGACAAATATTGAAATTGAAAACATCCAGAGTGTGAGGAATGACTTGAAATCGGCTCTGTATGCTCTTTTGAAGGTATGTACTTTTAAGTTTGATTGGAACGTTGTTGTATTTTAAAACAACTTATTGATATTCCGCTATTACTAGTATAGTCTAAGTTGTGTTGAGCAATACTTATAATGATTTAAATTATACCTATTGTGATCTTATGAAGAGATATTTTTCTTCTTTTTAAAGGTCTTGTTCTCTCACTTATTTACCATTTTGACTTGTATTTCTGTGTTATTTTTGTCTCTTCCTTTTTATTTTGTTATCTGTCAGGAACATAAACGGTTTTAAAACTACACATTCATCAAAAGTGGACCTGGCACATTATGTTTACTTTACTGTACAGACGAGTTAGCATTTTCTAGTAAATGAGGACACTAATGTTTCTTTGTGCATTCTGTAAACACTAATCTCACTTGCATCTAGAAGACAATTTAGCATATGTTATTGATTATTTCTCTCACTTCTTCCTCTGATGCTTCTGAAAATGCACTCCGACACAAGTAAATAGAAACTCTTAAGTAATCAACACTTAGTAATAAACAAGTAGACCCAGTATACACAACTTGAAATACGGCCAGTGTAGTAATCGGCATTTAGTAAGTTACAGTAATCTATAACTTAAAACAAGAAAACATAGTACTAGGTACTTGCATTTTTATCAAAGTGGATGGAAAGATTAGCATACATGTTTAGTTTTGACTTGTATCTGTGCAACTTGCTTATCTAAGTTGACTGTTAAATTCTTTTACATATGTCTTTTTGGGTGGTTAATGCAGCACCCATATGGTTGATTTGATCGTGCACATGGCATCTGTCCAGTAAGTGGGGGATCGTATTTGCTTGCTTGAGATAAAGCGGCTTGCTCATCTTGTCCTCTGCAGTTGCTGAGATATCTAAATAATGGGAACTTATATGGGCCCTTGCTGTCTTGTGTAGAGAGGATTTGTGTCTCATATTTTGAAGAGTGTTCAAAACAGGATTGTGAAAAAACTATCTTACAATTTTCATTAGACTGAATGTCTTCAGTTGGTTTCTGGAGAATGTAATAGTTTAGATTTCAGATCATATGTTTTACTATTTTGGTTGACGTTCTCAGACAACAATTACACAATTAGTGATGTAAAACTTTACACAATTTGGTCTATAAACTTCTTACACATCACTTTCAATTAAGAAAAGCTAATGTCAAAAAAGATAATGTATATCACTTTAAGGTAAAAAAATGATGTCAAAGAAATCCAAGTTCAAGTTTAAATGAAATATAGAAATCACTTTGTTTAAGATAAAACTGATGTCAAGTAACATTATAAACATCACTTTTAACCAAATAAAACTGATGTCAAAAAATACAATGTACATCAGTTTCAGACAAACAACTGATGTTAAAGTCTAACGTTCAAGCCTAAATGGTACATAGACATCACTTCATTATAGAAAACACTGATGTATATACGCTAAATTAGACATCACCTTTCATTAAAGAAACAAATGTTTAATATGTCATTTTACATCACCTCTGTCAAAATTATCGATGTTTTTGTGACAAAAAACATATCTCAATATATGTTTGATATGTTTTAATAGGTGTAATTTAGTTATTAAATAATTTTGTTATAGCATTTTTTGTAAAAAATCATCACATAGACATTAGTGTTTTTCACTAAAATCGATGTTTTTGTGACAAAAAACATAGCTCATGATATGTTTAACATGTTTAATTAGGTGTAATTTAGTTATTAAATAATTTATTTATAGCATTTTATGTAAATAATCAACACATAGACATCTGTTTTTTAACTAAAATCGATGTCTAATCGAGTATAGACATCGGGTATTCACCGATGTCTAGAATAGACATCACCAACATCAACATCGGTTGGGAAACAGCATAGACATCGGCCAAAAAGCGATGTCTATGGACTTTTTTCTTGTAGTGATAGATTATTCCAAAGTCCTTGTTCTATGTTGAGTTATCCAAACCGGTATTGTTGAATTATACATATAGCTTCAATCTTGCTCAACAATCTCCCCTATTTGACTATTACACCTGACGGTCAAATAATAATGGAGAAGCATCAGTTTGGAGGATAACTTAACTAACCTTATCCAAAAATCTTCAATCAACTTTCAATTTTCAATCCTGGACTTGGAAATAATACTATCTTATATCTACCGCATCTTCGATACACATTCAGCTTCAGCAGAGAACAAATTCTTCTCTCCCTTATATAAAGTTGCAGATAGATAAGTCTTCCAAATAATGTCTTCAATCATCTTCAGATCTTCCCATTAAGCACATAGACAATATTTTGGAACTTGTAACCGAAACCCAATAATCTCTCCCCCTAAGATGAAGAATCCCTTCCTTAGTACAATAAAGTTAGAAATCCCTCTTCTTAGTTACATAGAGACTATTAGTCCATAATTTCTTCATAATCTCTCCCCCTTATTTGAGTAATCCTTAAAAATGTATTCATAGTAAAACCTTGGGATCAACCAACCAAGTGAAGAGACTATCTGGTAACCATTCCTCACAGCGCAAGTGTGTGATTTCTGTTTAGTGATCTCACATTGTGTTTCACTCCACTCTACACTCAAGTGTTTGTCACTCAGTCTCACAGTGTGTCACTCACTCAAAGCTCCAAACATCCAAGTGTACCTGCGAGAAAATCCTTTTCATAGAAAAGTTACCTTCCATCTTCAAGGATGGAAACTCTCATTCAAGAGATTCAGAAATGTTCCTTCTGAGAGGGGAAATTAGGATTCTTTTAAGTGGCAGAATTCCTGATATCCCCCAACTTCCATGAATAAGTTTACCTTATAAACTTGTCAGTTGATATCTGAGTCCTCATTTCCAAGTTTCTATTTTGACTAAGTCAAAATCATATCCAGATTTAAATTCTCGGAAGCTAACCAATTATCAATGATATGCCATTAGGGATCAAAGATTTCTTCTGAAGTCTGTGAGGACTTATCAAAGTAACCAACCAAGATCATATGTTCTTATTCAACATCAGATAAAGAGTAGAATATGATCCAGGATTCAACCTATTTCCATTGACCTTGATATGGTTTGATAATGATTGATGCGTCAATACCTTCCTTGTGTGTGTGAATCTCACATGTGCATTGAAAACATTTTAATCAAGGGGTAGTGACTCTTATACAGATGCCCTGGCTGACAGACGAATTTTCAATAGATAACATTATATTGGGAGAATGCACCTAATAACTGTTTATATGCCTTTTTCAGCTCTATATCCTTTTGAGAGAATACAGATGGGCTTATAGATGTCTCAGTTTATACATAATCCACTTCTTTGTGAGAGACAGAGCTGTAGGGTTGACCTTTCCTTCCTTATGTGGTGCTTCTTGGCACTATCTCCCTCATTCTCAACACAATTCCAAAAATAAATGGTAATTTTATCTAATCACTGAGTTGATATCTCAAGAAACTTATGTGAATCAGAGCAAAATCTGGGGTATGTATCAGAGTAAGGTAATGGAATACTGTTTGAGAGGTGTTTGGTTCTAATGACTTGGGATAGAGCCTATGAGGTATGATAGGCTCTTAGTCAGTTCCTAAAACCACTGAGGGTGTCGAAGATCACAAACATCCGAAGTACAATATCAGAGAATTTAATGATCAAGAACAGAGTAGTCTCCTAACTAGAGATCTTTTACCTTTACTTACCACCATATAGATTCATGAAGGATGTCTCAGATGATTATGCTTTCTGATTCTTTTGACAATGCTACTTAAACAAATCTCATCAACTCAAAACAGTTCAAAGTTAGTCCAATACAGATCAATACTATAGAGGAAAGAGATAAACATTATTTTAACTTATAAGACATGCATAAGGTAATCAGATTATAGGAAATATATCAGGATCAAATATCCAAAACAAAACATAAGCATAGCAGGATCATAAGAGTTACATACAGGATCAACATATAAGTCATAAAATCAATTAATTATGCCAAGAGTATATCCAACAAGTATGCACTAATTGATTAGTCAACACAAGACTAAGCCAATTAAAAACTACTCCTAACATAATCATGTCACAACTATCACTAGTTATGCTGTATATTTATTCTAGCACAAAACAGACAAAGTTATTCTTGCATGAACAGAGAATCAGAGTGACCAAGGAATCTGTTGTGAGAGTTACCTAGGGTCTGAAGCTCAAAAATAATATAGAATTACTCAGAAACATGATATAGTCACACATATATAAACAGAGTATTCAATCTAGTTGCACAGAATCTTAAGCAGGATTTAAACCCATAAATCAGAGTTATGATAAAATCACAAATAAGATTACAGGGTCTAAAATCAAAGTGCAAACAATATTGAGATGTGTGTGTGCACTAAAATAAATATCAATATCATAAGTGTTTGCATCATAGTAAACGTATAACATGTAAACATTCAAACAACTCATATATTGTAAAAAAAACTCTAACTTACTTACCACCAACATATAACATATACAGCATGGTAATCAGTTAGCTTTAAAACAAGTTTACAAACATGGATATATATAATGAATAGATATGTAAACTTACTTTCCCCTCAAAGCATCATCATTGGGGTTGTTAAGTTTACCCGCACGAAATTACATTTGTTGATTTCCAATTAACTGGACAAATTCAAAATACCAAGTTCACTAACCAACTTGTTGAAGGTAGCTTCATCAAGTGACTTCGTGAAAATGTCTGCAATTTGATCCCTTGTGGGAACAAAATGAAGTTCCACAATAACATTCGTTATATGCTCTCGAATGAAATGATACCTTATATCAATATATTTGGTCCTTGAGTGCTGAACAGGGTTGTTTGAGATTGCTATGGCACTTGCGTTATCACAGTAGATAGGAATATTCTTCAAATCAAGTCCATAGTCTCAGAGTTGGTTTCTCATCCAAAGAATTTGAGAACAGCAGCTTCCAGCAGTAATATATTCAGCTTCAGCAGTAGATGTAGAAACTGAATATTGCTTCTTACTAAACCAAGAAACCAATCTTCTTCCAAGAAACTGACAGCTTCCTGAAGTACTCTTCCGATCAATCTTACAACCAGCGTAATCAGAATCTATGTAGCCGATGAGATCAAAGACCGTATCTTTAGGATACCAGATACCTAGATTAGGTGTACCCTTCAGACATCTAAAATTCTTTTGACAGCTATAAGATCAGATTCTTTTGGATCATCCTGGAACCATGCACAAAAGCATGTTGCAAACATGATATCTGAACGACTTGCAGTCAGGTAGAGTAATGATCCAATCATGCCTCAATAATGAGTGATGTCCACCATCTTACCAGATTTTTCTTGATCAAGTTTTATGGCAGTTGCCATCGGAGTCTTAGCAGGTGTTGAGTCTTCCAACTGATATTTCTTCAGAAGATCTCTGATGTACTTCCTTTGGCAAATAAAGATACCATCTTATATCTGACTCACTTGTAGTCCAAGGAAGTAGCTCAACTCACCCATCATATTCATCTTATACCTACTCTGCATAAGCTTAGCAACCCTTGCACAAAATGCATCATTCGTAGACCCAAATATAATATTGTCAACATAGACTTGCACAAATATGGTATCATCTTTATGATTCTTATGAAACAGAGTCTAATCTATGACACCTCTAGTGAAACTATTTTCAAGAAGAAATTCTGAGAGAGTGTTATACCATGTTCTCGACGCTTGCTTTAGACCATAAAGAGCCTTGAAGAGAAAATAGACAAAATCTTCAAACTCAAGATCTATGAAGCCGGGGGGTTGCTCCACATAGACCTCTTCTTTAAGCTCAACATTCAGGAAAGCACTTTTCACATCCATCTTATATACCTTGAAGTTTGAATGTGCTGCAAATGCTAAAAACATCCTGATGGCTTCAAGTCTAGCAACTGGTGCAAAGGTTTCATCATAGTCAATCCCTTCCTCTTGAGAATATCCCTTAGCAACCAGTCTTGCCTTGTTCCTTGTTACAATTCCATCTTCATCCAGCTTGTTTCTGAAAACCCATTTTGTGCCAATCACTGATTAGTCTTTAGGTCTGGGTATAAGCTTCCACACTTAATGTCATTCAAACTGATTGAGTTCATATTGCATAGCAATCACCCAATCAGGATCCCCAAGAGCTTCATCTACTTTCTTTGGCTCCATTTGAGATTGAAACCCAGAATAGAAACATTCATTTGCTGTAGCTCTTATAGTCTTAACTCCACTATCAGGATTACTAAGTATCAAGTTCTGAGGGTGGTTTTAACTCCATATTCTATGTCTTGGTAGACTATCCCTTGATAACTCAGCATTTCCAGAATTGTGTTGTGTCTGACTACCGGATCCTTGTTCTTCTCCTTGTTCTGCTCCCCCTGAGTTGTTACTAGCTTGATCTACAGAATCTGAAGCCTGAGGACTAGTCCCCGACATAGTGTGACTTGTCTCATGACCATTACCTTCGGAATCTGCATCAGAATTATGATCATCAAGATCATTGCCATTCCCATTATTGTATGGAACAACTTCATACTCATCTTCTCCATCAGAAAGATCTTCAACATCAAGATTATCACTATCATCTTCCTTCTGAATACTTGGGAGCTTGGTATCATCAAATGTTACATTAAGGCTTTCCACATCCTTTTGATCACTAATCATATACACCCTGTAAGCCTTTGACTCCATAGTATAGCCCAGAAAGATACCTTCTTCAACTTTAGCATCAAACTTTCCAAGATGTTCATCGTCCTTAAGCACAAAGCACTTTCCTCCAAACACGTCAAAGTATTTCACTGTTGGTTTCTTGTTGGCCATTAATTCATAAGGGGTCTTCTCATATATCTTGTTGATCAGGGTTCTGTTTTGAGTATATCATGCAGTGTTAACTGCTTCAGCCCAAAATTAAGCAGGAAGATTGGCTTTATTAAGCATAGTCCTTGCAGCATCAACCAATATTTGATTCTTCCTCTCAACCACTCCATTTTGTTGTGGAGTCCTTGGTGCTGAAAACTGTCTTGAGATGCCTTTCTCGACACTGAAATCATTAAGATTTGCATTTCTGAATTCTGTTCTATTATCTAATCTGACTGTTCGCACAGGCACTCCAGCTTCTAACTCAATCTTGTTGATGTGATCAATAATCATATCATGTTCTTCATCCTTTGAATGTAAGAATAACACCCATGAGTATCCGGAATAGTCATCAACAATTAGTAAGCCATATTTGTTTCTTGACATAGACATGACATTGACAGGTTCAAATAAATCCATGTTAAGGAGTTGTAGTGGTTCAGTGATGTCAGTCATTGTCTTCTTCTTGTATGATGCCCTCTTTGACTTTCCCTTCTCACATGCTTCACAAAGTCCATCAAGACTGAATTCCATCTCGGACAATCCTCTCACCAATTCCCTCTTAACCAAGGAATTCATGGTCTTAAAGTTCAAGTGGGAGAGCTTCTTATGCCATAACCAACTTTCATCTGGCGAGGCTTTACTGTAGAAACACATTACTTGACCATCTCCACAATTCCAATCAGCTACGAACAAATCACCCTTTCTAACTCCATTGAGGGTTAGCTTCTCATTGTTTTGATTAGAGATCAAACACTTCTCCTTTTTGAACAAAACTTCACATCCTTTGTCACAGAACTGACTAATACTGAGGAGATTATGCATAAGACCTTGAACCATAGAGATTTCTTCAATGATGACATTGCCAATTTCCAAACAGCCATATCCCGTAGTATAACCTTTGTTGTCATCTCCAAAAGTAACCACTGGGCCAGCTTTCTTAACCTCCTTTGATAGCATGGCTCTATCTCCAGTCATATGCCTTGAACATCCACTGTCCAGAATCCACATGACCTTCTTCTGCTTAATGCCCTGAAAACAAAAGTGATTAAGTTTTATCGGGTACCCAAACTAAGTAGGGTCCATAAGACTTATAAGCATTTGAATATATAACATTTCTCTTCACATAATTGACAGGCTTAACAGTTTTTGCTTTATCATTGACTGTTTCCTTGTCACTTTCAGAAGCACCAACAGACTTGCTCTTGGATTTGGTGACGGGTGTCACTTTCCTAGCTTTAGGAGGGCTTACAGTCTTTGATCTACCAGTGTTCTTACTAACATGCTTATCATGATCATGAGATGTATTATGTGAGTGTGTGGAATCAAGATAAGTGTGCATGAAAGATAGTACACACGACATTCAAACAGATTTATTAGACTTAGGAACTTTAGGCATGTTATGCACATAAGCATTCTTAACATTGTCTACTTTAACCTTTCTACAAGCATGAGTAAGGTGACCAGAAGAACCAAAGTTATTACATAACTTCTTGAGGGCCATTAGTTCCTATCCTGCCATTTTTACTTCTATTCTTCTTATTCTTGGAAGTAAAACCTAGTACGGCAAAAGCTAAGTCAGATTCACTCGCAACATGTGACGCCCTCCAAACCTGGGTCAGAAGTCTGGGGTCCACAACACAAACACAATTTATCAACCTGTATATGAAATATTAATTACAATGACCCTGCTCTATATAACCACGGATCGCGACAGGTTAAAGTATGAAAACAAGCCATAACCTTAACTTTTATTACAACGTACCAAATCCCAACTAATTTAACTTACAACTGACAATAAAATTATCCTTACAAACTTACTATCTCACTACCGCAATAAGCTCATGCTAGTTCGATCCAACTCAATCTGGAATCCTAGCTAGTACATTGAACTGGGAAACCTCGCTATCAACCATATCCTTCTTAACTGTAGAATACATAAAAAGATTCGCAAGAGTGAGCTAACTAGCTCAGCAAGTCATAATAACGATAACTGAGGTTAAACAATGATCAAATGGGATAATTCAGATGAATCAAGTCTCTTTTTAACTAATCATTAGAATTGGATATTCATTTTCAGTTTTAAAACCAAGGTTAGGCTGCTGATCAGTCATGCACTAACCCCGAGCAAAGCACACAGCACTGCTCTAATTACTGGATCCAAGGCACACATTGGCCTAATTCGACCACGAATCTGGTCTGACCACGAATCTGGTCTGACCACGAATCTAGTCAACATAAGAAAACTATCCAATTTTAAAACAATTCAGTGTAATAAACAATGCAATTCAATAAGCAAAATCATCATCAACATTGATAAAGTATTTGTACAAAAGCATAATGCGATTCATGAGTATCATAAGGGTATATCAAGGTATGTATAAGAAATGGTTTCCAGTTTGTAAAGGATCAGGTATTGGACCAGTAATGATTTTTTCAAGGTATAGTTCTTTGATGTTATAAAGAATGGTTGGAGTATAAAAATTTTTGTGTCTTCACACAATTTTGTTTCAGTGTTTGGTGTTTGGTAGTTATACATTTGGGATGTAGTATCATATTTATGTAGTTTGGTGTCTGAGGATCAACAAAGGATGGTTTACAAAGAATAAGGCTTATGGCTCAAGATCAAGAAAAACCAGGGTTCAAAGTTAAATAGTTTATAGCATTTGCATTATAAAACAGGGGTTATTTGGAATAATAGTGACATGTTATGAAACAGTTCAAAAATATTGGCAATATATCTTGAAGGAAAGCTCAGAAGTACTTGCCTTACAGGGCTTTATAACTATTACTGATCAACTTTGAGCCGACTCTGTCGCTCAGGCTTTAACGTCCAACCACTAGATCCCATTGGATTCGACTTCGACACTCAGGTTTTTCTGTTGAAACTCTACAGAGCTTCTCGACTGACTACTAGGTCATCTCTAGTCCATTGTCCACTTTCAGGTTCCCGATTATAACTTACAGGGTCGAAATACCCTACGTTAGATGTCTAGGTATGCTTGACATATCCTCGATACTAATTCTTACCCAACGATATTCAAACCCGACTCGTAATTATGAATATCATAATAACACACACAACAAATAGGGTTCACAATCTCGAAGATCGGTTCGGTGTTCGTTTTTGGAAAAATACATATACTTTTTATTTTACGGAATTAGGGTTATCGATTTGGCAAAATATTGCATCACATCGTACAACCAGGTTTCGTATAAAACATACACACACATGTATATATAGTTTCTTGACGTCCCGATATTCATCGGATACGTTCCCGTATTTACATAATTCAGTTTCCCGGAAATCGGGCAGCGTCTCCTTTATTTATCAGACTACCCATCGAAACATCAGTCGACGTCAATTCAATAACAACAATCCAATCACAATTCGTCAACTAAATTACGTACTCGACTTTAATGTAAAATCCAATTCTTGTTTCAAAGATAATTTCATGAATTAATTTATTTATTTTAAAATATTAGGACTCAGAATTATATCATCACCGACCACCGTCCGCTCGTAAAAGTCATCGCGGACGGCGGTAAAATTCGTCGGTGCCCGAAGAATTCCGGGTTTCCACATGAAATTTCACCGATTTTAAAATTCATTATCCGCACAAATTGAATTTAACATCACAAATTATTATTCAACAGATTTCCTGCAGTAAATAAATAAATCAATAATTAAAAATCATAACCCAAACCAATATGCACCAAGTTAGCCCAACAGAGGCCCAAACAAGGCCCAACAAAACAGGCCCAAACAGAGAAACAGGGGAGCACAGGAATACGATCCATAAACACGACCAGAATAGCACCGCACAAGCGGCAGTAACACAGGGCACCGCACACAGCGGATGAATACGCATACACATTTAACACAAACATTATTAACGCACACGCCCATACCCACACACACGACGGCAAGAAGACGGCGGCATTAGTCGCCGGAAAACACAGAAACACGATAGCGGCACAGTCACAGGAGAGTCCTGACCATACACGCACATAATACACACATCAACAGATATATATGTATATACATGCGGATTCGACGAAAACGGAATTGATGCCGCCAAGCCCGCCGGAGCAGGCGGTAACTTTACCGAGAAATACAAGGCCACCGAAAAGTGGAAAGAACAGGGGAGAGCAGGGAAGAAAACGGAGAGGAGGAAGGGATATGAGAGAGACGAGAGTTTTTGAGAGATTGTGAGAGGGAGAGAAATAACAGAGATAGAGAGATTGAGATGAGGGAAAGAGAGATTAATATTTTAAATAAAATAAAAAAACTGCATAACACGGTTTTGTGAGAACAGGCCATGTAGCCATTGAAATTCTGTGATGTTAACATGTGTACTAATAGATATTTACGAAGATTCTGAGACTCGGTTTCTTCCGAAATTCGAAATTAACGGACTGAGGTGCCCGCAAAACAATTTCAGAAAATTACGAAAATAGTTTTAAAATGTCACAAATATCTCGAAGTTTATAGAAACATAAATTTCTTAATTTTTAAAAAAATGTCTGAAACGTAATTTATACCCTCTTTTAATAAATATACGAATCAATGCGCGTGTAAAATTAATCTCAAAAATTCCCAAATTAATTTTAAAATTCCCGGAATATTCCCAACTTGATTAAATATGAGTTTCATAATTTTTGAAGAATTCGGGAATTAAATACAGATTTTACAAATAAATGCAATCAGAAAATCATACAGGGTTAAATAATTGATGAAATATTGATTTCTAAATTTTATAAAATTCCAAAAATAATTATTGAGATTATAAAGTCTTAAAAACAATTTTTAGAGATAATCCACATATTTACACAAATAAACTTGTATTAAATCCACTTTTAAAAGTAAAAATAATTCAGTACAAATCCACAATTAATTACGAGGACAATTCCAGTATATCAAAACCACACATAGTAATAAAATAACACATAGCTAACAGAAGCTATACACATATTTTGCTTATCTAATAATTCCATACTCACGTATTTAAATAATACAGAAATACACGAGTCGCTATATTCTTCCCCCTTAAAAAGATTATGTCCTCAGAATCTGATTTTACTATACATGAGGATATTTGTCAAGCATATCTGACTCTAATTTCTAAGTAGACTCTTCTACTCGAGGATTTCAAACGTACTTACTATAGATATACACTCATTTTCAATGACTTGCCTTTACGATTAAGAATTTAGATCGATCACTATATGCAAAACAACTTGGACCAGAGCCCATTGGCTTCTGATCAATCACTTGATTCGAATCAGATACTTATCGCCCTAACCTTGACAGGCAAAACACATTATATGTACATACTATTGTGACGGTAACATCAACTCATGAACAATTTTATCCATATTTATCGATACCTCAGATGGTTTACTAAATTTTAGGACTTAACCTGTCCCTTTTTATTCAACTTATCCGGTCTCTTACAAGAAGAAACTTGTACTAACATTACCGGTCCTGTTTCTATATTCATACTCTCTCTCGATACAATTTGGCCTTCTTCCTTTGTCTACTCCGAGCTGCTTAAACCAATATCACTACGCTCTTGGTGTGCTGAATTAACTTAGAATTTAACAACTTCCTTTCTCCCACTTTATCTCAATAAAAATGGGGACCTACACTTGTGTTCACATGAAACTTGGTAAAGTGGCATTCCAAAGCTGACATCGATGATAAATGATCATTCCAGTGTTTCCTTAAAACTCAATCTCTCAACATATCTTACATTTTTTGAATCACTTCCGTACTTTGACTCTCCGTTTAAGGATGATAGGCGGTGCTCATTTTCAACTTTAGCTTCCAGACATTTAAACATCTTCTATTCATTTTTATCTGTTAAGGTTGAAAAGTAATCTCATGTATTCACTTATTACCACTTTTAGGTATTTGAACTTCATATTCCACTCTTTCCAATTTTGTTAACTCCTCGGTGGTCTTAATTACATCCAATCCTTTCTGTCGGCATAAGGCATCTATTAACATACAGCTTTGCTCAGGTAGTTGTTAACGGATTAATCAGAGTCTTTTGTTAACCTTAGTCAAAATTTCATCCTTGAAACTCAACGCATAGTTGCTTTCCTTCTGATCCTTGGAGAAAAATCCTTGGGCATTTTATGCAGACTTTCTTGTTCTTTGAGTAGCTGAGGATGTTATCAATAAATACAGTTTGCTTATTTAAGTACTCCTTATACACCATGATCCTTAATTCCTTATAATCACCTGATACGCTTGTTATTTCACATAATATCACGAGAGCTTGCAATGCTCTTAACTTACTTTAATCGTAATCTCAGATAGGTTCTCAGGTCGGATCTTAAGTTAATTCTCGAAACATAACACACTTCATGAATTAGGTTTTTTAGATAATTTATTCTTTGTAGGGGTCACTTACTCTTATTTGTTGTTTTGTCCAGCTCCCGACAATCAGTACATAATCTCATAATTTCATTCCTTTTCTCCATCAACATTACTGGTACACTTTACGATGACCCGGTTATCACTATTTTTCTTTAAATTTCCGTATATCTTGGCATTTCTTTAATAAATTAAATACTTTATATGGTGAATTCCCTGTGGGATCTCATTTCTTAATCCTTCTACTTGTAGCATCTAGTGCTGGAAGAAAACCTGAGGATATCGTGATCGTTCTCCTGGGCGCATAAATTTTCTCTTACTAACTACTAACATCGTGATCCATTATCTTCTCTTGACATCTCCTTATCCTTCCCTTAACAACTTTGACTGAAAGGTCATACTACCCATCCTTGTTTCCTTGGGATTATATATCTGACTTCCAACTCCAACTTCTAAAATTCCATAGATAATTCTTCTAGTACAGTTTCTATATTCGTTCTCACCTTTTTGCTTATCGCCTGCCTCTTCATTTGCTTTTCCTCGTGAGTACATACTTCAAACTTTTATGGTCCATATAGATCTTACACTTTTCTCCATACATATCATATTTCCCAATCTTTCAAAGAAAATATTATTACTGCTAGTTCCAATTATGAGTAGGATACTTCTGCTCATAAGGTTTTGGTTGTCTAGATGCATATACAATAACTTTATTGTGCTGCATCAACACACATCCTATTCCCTTATGAGAAGCATCACTATAAACTATAAAATCTCCTTGATACCTTCAAAGTGATAAAGCAGGTGCGGTAACCATTCTTTCATTCGACTCCGTAAAACTTTCTTCACCCTTCTTCATTTCATATAAACTTCTTGCTTTTCCTGGTTAGCTTCTCCAAAGGTGTTGCAACTTTTGAGAAATCCTACACAATTTTTAGTAATAACCGGTGCAGAGTAAAACTTCTTACTTTTGTTGGTGCTTTTGGCCTTCCTTTATTCATAGTAACTTTAATTTCTACTGGATCTCCTTTGGTCTGCTTCTCACTAATTATTTATGCTTTCTACCATCAAAACTTTCACCTTGCAAATTTTACATACCACTTCCTTCTTCTCCAACTTCTCAGTTATCATTAAATGTTTTGCATGGTCCTCTGTTGACTTTAAGTGTTACACTACAACTTATCCAGATATTCCTTAAAGATTTTGTCTATCAAGTTCAAATATTACTGGTATATTGGTTAATCCAAATGACAATACGAGAACAGTACTTAGTTCTGAAAATTATCTTTGATATATTCATAGGTCTAATCTTCAATTGGTGAAATACCAAGTCTTAAATCAGTCTTATAAAAGTACTTTGCTTCCTTCGTCTGATCAAACAAATCATTGGATCAAGGTAACAGATACTAGCTCTTGATAGTAAACTTGTTGAGCTTTTGCTAGTCGACGCATAATCTCATACTTCCATCTTTTTTATTAGTAATTAATACCGATGCACCTTATGGGGTATACTAGGTCTAATCGCTCCTTCTTCTAACGTCTCTTGTATCTACTTTGCTAACTTCCTCATTTTAACTGGTACCATTTTGTGTAAGGCCTTGGTCACTAGCTTCGTCTCAGGTGCTAAGTTAATCGCGAGCTTTATTTCTCTATCCGGAGGAATTGTTGATAACTCATCTGGAAACATATCTTGAAACTCCTTAATTGCTATAAAATCTTCAAATTTTTGTTTGCGTCTGACTTTTATGTATCCCATAATCACCATAATGCTCATATCTTGATCACCGTAATCATCATTAACAAATTATTTACTTTCGTTCATCTTCTGAACCTCATCATCTTCTTATTTGGTGTCCTCAGAATTATCTTTTCATCACGACGGTCTGTCTGGACATCACGTTTTAATAGTTAATCCATGCCTTAGAATATTGTCAAATCCTCTTATCTTCCATGATATCAATTCTTCACAACTTATTGCCAGGAATCTCAATTCCACCATTGGTACTCACTTGTTCAACAATTTCACATTCTTGACTTGTTAGTTCTTTGTTCCTAATCTTATCAATTCAACAGGGTAATTCATCTTATCAACAAAACCTTGAGAAATAAACAATTAAGTTTCTCTCACATCTTTTAATACTTTAACGTGTAAGGTATTCACCATAATCATCCATGTCATCACGTCCATATTTTGAATAATATATTTCACAGGAAAATCGCATATTCTCGTTCTCGAAGACGTATTCTTTATTGGAGTAGATTCCATTGATTCTTAGTGCATCCATGACTGGGGCTAGTGATTTGCAATTCTCGTCATATGCCCTTGTTTGCTTTCAATGCAAGAAAGGTAGATGAAACTTTGCCCGCTTGGTCCATAATACGTTGATTTCTGTTAGAAAAACTCTTGCAAAGAACGACAGTACAACGAAACAACCAGAAGGATTCACAGTTAAACAAAAATTAGAGTTGAAAAGAAAGAAGAAACAAGGATTTGGATATGAATGAGACAACCACATTGGTACTTAAGATGGCCAGTCTTTCATACCATATGGCATACAGCAGATGATTAGGTGGCGTTCCACCCGACTCTTCGTCATTCCGACAAAGCGTCTCACCATAATACTGTTTGTCCCACTCAGAAGCAAATTTGGGGGGTACAATTAAATTTGAAAGGAATGCAACATCCTCATTTTTGATATCATCATAAAGAATTTATTAGGAAAAGAAGTTCATAATATTTAGGAATCAAAAAGGAATATACGCTATAATATTGGAGACAAGAATGATACCGTTGGTTACCATCCATATTTCACTTATATTCATCTTTCGAGCTTGTTCGATCATATCCCAGTTGTATCATATAACAACTTTAGAAAATACACTGAAATGCCTTCCCAATTTAACCATTATAGTAGATTCTTACTGGTTAAGTCTTTCGTCTGCAACATCACGCCTACACGTACAATATTTTAACAATTCGATCATAATGGAGTTCTTACCAGATAACCCCGAGTTTCCTCTTTTTTTAATTTAGAATAACCACGAATCATTCAACATAATAATCCTTTCGTTAATGATATTCTTCTTTTAGAAAAGTTCGAAAAGCTTTCCAATCTTCTTCGATCACGCCCAGGCCCCTTTTACATCAATGAATTCTTTAAACTTTAATGGTCTCCGCCACTGGATGAATAATTACTCTGTACGCGGATTCTGTTATTAACCTTGTCAAACCGTTAGGAATAGTCAACTTCTTCATAATCGCGGGTACTTCGTTCTCTGAATTAACAATACTAAGTCTGAAACAAACATCCTTCCAGGCAATCCGGGTCTTTTAACAAACTAGAAACTCAAGTAGTAACTTGACAACCAAGGTTTAAAACTTATTTTATTCAAAAAGGCTTTTAAAAAATTTGTAAGGAAAAATCTTTTTCGAAAACTTGTTAAAAATTTTGAAAATCACAAATTTGGTTGTCTTTACTATATGAGTTGGTTGTTGTCCTTCCGACCTATAACAAGGTACCAAAGAAACAATCACATAAAGGTCCGTTCACTTTAACCTACCTTTTCTCCTTTATCGTGTCCATATGCCTTCCTTAATCGACGATCACTTCAATTGTCGATGCATGTTATTGTATTCATAGCTTCACGTCAACACTTTCATACTGGTAATGCTCCCGTCATTAACTTTGCAGTCGTAAAGTAGAACAGGTTATCCAATAGTCAACAAGTCCACTGACGACATATCACATTGTTACTACAAATATATCACATCGTCATAACACCATTATCTAACTTCAAGAAATCTCCAGATCCATAATCTCCTCTAATTCCCTTTTCAATACTCATCTAATCCATTCCACCAGCTAGTCATGGGTGGTCTAATCTCTAATGGCTTCTTTTAATCTGGTAACAACTATCTTTCGGAACAACTGAATCTTCTTTCTAGGCTTCTTCTCACCTTTATTTATATCTCCAGTACTCACCGTTCATTATAAATTCCGAATTCATCCTCGTAGGTACTGTTGCTTTATAGGACAAGTTTTAAATCGAGGGTATAGAACAGGATGTAGGGTAAACTAAAGAGATACACTCACGGCCGAATATCCAGTAAAACAAAATTAAACAGATGGAGGTTCTTAAATAAGTAGTCTCATATCAAAAGGTGGTAGAATAGCGTAGAATAGCTTAAAGAGGTGCAACTGTCATAACAGAAGATAGTATTGTTAATACTGATAAAAGAACAAGGTGCAAGTCAAATCTGATAGAAGATGACGATCCTCGAACGGAAAACTCCAAACAATTCGATGATATAGGGAAATCAGGATCTACCATTGCCGTGGTCTGGAAATTACGTCGTAAATTAAGAATCCCGAATCACAACACGAACCGTGCCGGAGACCTACTATACAATCGCACTCAACCTCACGAAGACTTATCTTTCTATTTCCTATTCCTAATCCTAACCCTCTACCCAATCCCGACAATTTAGGCTTGTTTCAGTGACTTATAACATGTAGCTCTGATACCAACCTGTGGCGCCCTCCAAACCCGGGTCAGAAGTCTGGGGTCCACAACACAAACACAATATATCAACCTGTATATGAAATATTAATTGCAATGACCCTGCTCTATATAACCACGGATCGCAATAGGTTAAAGTATAAAAATAAGCCACAACCTTAACTTTTATTATAACGTACCAAATCCCAACTAATTTAACTTACAACTGACAATAAAATTATCCTTACAATCTTACTATCTCACTACCGCAATAAGCTCCTGCTAGCTCGATCCAACTCAATCTGGAATCCTAGCTCGTACATTGAACTGGGAAACCTCGCTATCAACCATATCCTTCTTAACTGTAGAATACATAAAAAGATTCGCAAGAGTGAGCTAACTAGCTCAGCAAGTCATAATAATGATAATTGAGGTTAAACAATGATCAAATGGGATAATTCAGATGAATCAAGTTTCTTTTTAACTAATCATTATAATTGGATATTCATTTTAAGTTTTAAAACCAAGGTTAGGCTGCTGATCAGTCACGCACTAACCCCGAGCAAAGTACACAACACTGCTTTAATTACTGGATCCAAGGCACACATTGGCCTAATTCGACCAAGAATCTGGTCTGACCATGAATCTGGTCTACATAAGAAAACTATCCAATTCTAAAACAATTCAGTGTAATAAACAATGCAATTCAATAAGCAAGATCATCATCAACATTGATAAAGCATTTGTACAAAAGCGTAATGCGATTCATGAGTATCATAAGGGTATATCAAGGTATGTATAAGAAACGGTTTCCACTTTGTAAAGGATCAGGTATTGGACCAGTAATGATTTTTTCAAGGTATAGTTCTTTGATGTTATAAAGAATGGTTGGAGTATAAAATTTTCTGTGTCTTCACACAATTTTGTTTCAGTGTTTGGTAGTTATACATTTGGGATGTAGTATCATATTTATGTAGTTTGGTGTCTGAGGATCAACAAAGGATGGTTTACAAAGAATAAGGCTTATGGCTCAAGATCAACAAAAACCAGGGTTCAAAGTTAAATAGTTTATAGCACTTGCATTATAAAACAGGGGTTATTTGGAATAATAGTGACATGTTATGAAACAGTTCGAAAATATTGGCAATATATCTTGAAGGAAAGTTCAGAAGTACTTGCCTTACAGGGCTTTATAACTATTACTGATCAACTCTGAGCCGACTTTGTCGCTCAGGCTTTAACGTCCAACCACTAGATCTCATTGGATTCGACTTCGACACTCAAGTTTTTCTACTGAAACTCTACTGAGCTTGTCAACTGACTACTAGGTCATCTCTAGTCCATTGTCCACTTTCAGGTTCCCGATTATAACCTACAAGGTCGAAATACCCTACGTTAGATGTCTAGGTATGCTTGACATATCCTCGATACAAATTCTTACCCAACAATATTCAAACCCGACTCGTAATTATAAATATCATAATAACACACACAACAAATAGGGTTCACAATCTCGAAAATCGGTTTGGTGTTCATTTTTTGAAAAATACATATACTTTTTATTTTACGGAATTAGGGTTATCGATTTGGCAAAATATTGCATCACATCGTACAACCAGGTTTCGTATAAAACATACACACACAAACATATATATAGTTTCTCGACGTCCCGATATTCATCGGATACGTTCCCGTATTTACATAATTCAGTTTCCCGGAAATCGGGCAGCCTCTCCTTTGTTTATCGGACTACCCGTCGAAACATCAGTCGACGTCAATTCAATAACAACAATCCAATCACAATTCGTCAACTAAATTACGTACTCGACTTTAATGTAAAATCCAATTCTCGTTTCAAAGATAATTTCATGAATTAATTTATTTATTTTAAAATATTAGGACTCAGAATTATTCGTCGGTGCCCGAATAATTCCGGGTTTCCACACGAAATTTCACCGATTTTAAAAATCATTATCCGCACAAATTGAATTTAACATCACGAATTATTATTCAACAGATTTCCTGCAGTAAATAAATAAATTAATAATTAAAAATCATAACCCAATCCAATCTACACCAAGTTAGCCCAATAGAGGCCCAAACAAGGCCCAACAAAACAGGCCCAAACAGAGAAACAGCGGAGCACAGGAATACGATCCACAAACACGACCAGAATAGCACCGCACAGGCGGCAGTAACACAGGGCACCGCACATAGCGGCTGAACACGCATACACATTTAACACACACATTATTAACGCACACACCCATACCCACACACACGACGGCAAGAAGACGGCGGTGTTAGTCACCAGAAAACACAGAAACACGATGGCGGCATAGTCACAGGAGAGTCCTGACCATACACGCCCACAATACACACATCAACAGATATATATGTATATACATGCGGATTCGACGAAAATGGAATTGATGCCACCAAGCCCGCCGGAGCAGGCGGTAACTTACCAAAAATATAGGGCCACCGGAAAGTGGAAAGAACAGGGGAGAGTAGGGAAGAAAACGGAGAGGAGGAAGGGATATGAGAGAGACGAGAGTTTTGGAGAGATTGTGAGAGGGAGAGAAATAACAGAGATAGAGAGATTGAGATGAGGGAAAGAGAGATTAATATTTTATATAAAAAAACTGCATAACACAATTTTGTGAGAACAGGCCACGTACCCATTGAAATTCTGTGATGTTAACACGTGTACTAATAGATATTCATGAAGATTCTGAGACTCGGTTTATTCCGAAATTCGAAATTAACGGACCGAGGTGCCCGCAAAACAATTTCAGAAAATTACAAAAATAGTTTTAAAATGTCACAAATATCCCGAAGTTTATTGAAACATATATTTCATAATTTTTTAAAATAATTTCTGAAACGTAATTTATACCCGCTTTTAACAAATATATGAATCAACGCGCGGGTAAAATTAATCTCAAAAATTGCCAAATTAATTTTAAAATTCCCGGAATATTCCCAACTTAATTAAATATGAGTTTCATAATTTTTGAAGAATTCGGGAATTAAATACAGATTTTACAAATAAATGCAATCAGAAAATCATACAGGGTTAAATAATTGATGAAATATTGATTTCTAAAGTTTATAAAATCCCAAAAATAATTATTGAGATTATAAAGTCTTAAAAACAATTTTTAGAGATAATCCACATATTTACATAAATAAACTTGTTTTAAATCCACTTTTAAAAGTAAAAATAATTCAGTACAAATCCACAATTAATTACGAGGACAATTCCGGTATATCAAAATCACACATAATAATAAAACAACGCATAGCTGACAGAAGCTATACACATATTTTGCTTATTTAATAATTCCATACTCATGTATTTAAATAATACAGAAATACACGAGTCGTTATACAATAGACATAGGTTTCTTTGCCTTTCGTCTCCTTGAGAGCTCGAGATCCTCAACAAGCATCTCATGATGAATATAAAGATTATCTTCATCAAAGGGCTCAACAGTAGCTTTCTTAAATAGAGGCTTCTTAGCTTCCTTAAGAATATGAGGTGTCTCAGGGGAATTAACAACTTTCTCTACAGGGTCATTTTTAACTACTCGTTTCTTAGAAGCTTTTCTAAATTCGTCGTAGTCTAGACCTATTCCAACCTTTCCACCTACTACTTGATCATCTATGAGCTTCTTAGCAAGATTTGCAGAATCAGTAAAAGCATGCAATTTAGTTTCTAATTCTACATTCTTGTTCCTTAGCTCTTCCTCTGTCTCAAGGTGCTTAGTAATCATGAGCTCTAAATATTTATTGGTTTGCTTAATATTCTCAACACTGACCCTATCTAGAACTAACTTATCATTTTCATCTTTAACTTTCTTCAGTTTTACTTTAAGGTCTTTGACATCAAGCAGAGTACATCTTAGTGTAGTACTAACATTTTTATACACTTCTTTCACGGCATCATGTTGTTCAATGCATTCCTTTGTATTACACCGTGCCTTAAGATAGTGATGAAAAACAGCATTTCCATACACTAGGACAGTCTGCCTGATGGCGACACAGTGTTCATTCTCACACAAGTTATCTAGAGGTAAAGCACGAATAGTTGGAAATGTTACCTGAGATGAAGATTCTGCCATCAATGCAAGATTTCCATATTGCTCTTCTTCATCATCAGTGTCATCCCAGCTCTTCCCCTCAGTTATGTAAGATTTCATTGGATACTTCCTTGAGCTACCTGAGTCTTTTTTCTGATAAGTTTTGCCTTTATCCCTTATTTTTTGAGACTTTCTGCACTCAGTGGCAAAGTGCCCAACCTCATCACAATTGTAGCACCTGAACTTACTTTTGTCTACCATCCCTGTCTTGTAACCTGATCCAGAAGATGAACTTGACCTCTGACCACAGTTGCTGCTTCCAGAACCCCTAAAGCCTTACTTTCTCCTAAACCTGATGTTACTGAACATCCCTGCTAGATTGGACATAGTAGGATCTTCCATGCTTTGCAGCTCCTCAGTGGTGTAGGAGTCACTTGGACTCCCAGAGAGGTTTCCATCATCCATCTCAGCCTCAAAGAGCGTTTCAGCTTTAGACTTAGTCTTTTCAGCAGTAATGTCAAGCTCTTTGATTCCACTGGCTACAAGAGCAGTTGTCTTGAGTAGTTCAGCATTCTTGCTATCAACTGTACCACCATCATAAATAATTATCCTTTTTTCTTGCTCCATTTCATGAGTCTTCAGCTTACCATACAACTTCTCAAGTTTCATGGTTTCAAAGTCAACACGCTCACGAACAGATGAAGCCTTATTCTCTAAGTGGTGAGGTTGGACTAGCATAAACTTCCTGTTGACTTCTCTCTGAGGATAAGTCTTGCCATGAATACTTAATTCATTTAACACCTTGTTCAGTCTTTCAAAGACTTGAGTAATACTTTCTCCAGGAAAGGACTTATAGGCCTCATATTGTGAAGTCAAGATATCCAATCGATTCTGCCTGACATCTTCAGTTCCTTCCATAAGCATTTCTATGGTTTCCCACATATGCCTTGCACTCTCACAGACCATAATTTGGTGACTCGTATCATCATCTATCGAGTCCACCAAAATAAGCTGCAGGCCTTCATCCAGAGCTATCAGTTCTTTGTCACGGGCACTGCATTCTGCTTTAGGACATGTCATCCTCAGATTAGGCAATTCCGGATGATCCTTCATGGGCACATGTCTTCCTTCTCTCAATACTCTCATATACTCTGGATTCGACGCCCGAATATACAATAGCATTTTCTTTTTCCATAGATTACATCTCGATTTATCAAACTGAGAAACCTTGATACTACTAACTTTCTGAGTACTGATCTTTTCAGATCAGAGAAAATTTGCAATAAACCATCTCAAAATATGATAACCCAGTCAGTACACAATACCAAACCAGTCAAGTCAAAACCAACAAACCCAAATTAGATCTACACACCAAAAGCACTCCCAAACTCCGTACAACCAAAATCAACAACAAAACTTGCCAATCTAACGGATCAGATCTGTATATCGATCAACAAGCTCTGTACCAATTGTTAAGTCCAAATGTACATACAGAGTGGGGTGAATGTATGTTCTTCATTTTCTAAAATTAATTGCAGCGGAAAATAAACTTCAAAAATGAAATAAACAAACACAAAGAGATTCACGAAATAATTCTTATTATTAAGAAATTAAACCGTAAAGGTTTGCTTACAACTCTGAATATAAATAATTCGAAGCAACAAATATAGAGAGAACCAAAATAATATCTATCAAACTAGGGTTCGATCTATCACTCTAAGAATTTAAAGCTTTTATCAAAAGATATTAAATACAATCAAGAGAGCTTTAAATAATGAGTCTTACAAGTTTGTAAGGCTTTAATTGGTGTGAAACAAATTTGGCAGCACTTCTCTCCTTAATTTTAATAAATGAAATCAACTAACTCTACAAGAAAAAGTCTGCAGAGCTTCGATAGTGTTTTTGCTGAGAAGTGTCTTCAATCTGCTGTAATTCTTTGGTTTTGTAGTAGTAGAATTGTAGGAGAGATAAAAATGGGATACGTGGCTTATTTTTTATCTAAGTGTTTGGATTGGTACAGCTTGCATAGATAATTTGTATGGCAATCAAGGGGAAGCTCTGTGGCGACTTACTGTATTTCCTGTACACCGACTTTGCCTTGTAAAATTCTTCCTACGGCGACCAACTTGTAGTTGTGTTCCTTAGAGAATTATTTGTCTGTGGCGACCTCTTCTTCTGAAATCTGTGGCGACTCGAGCAGAATTTCACTGAATAATGTGTTGAACCCAATGGCGATTACTAGCGCCGTCTTTCCCTTAGAATTTTTATTCGCCTATGGCGACCTAGAGCACAAGGAGAGGTAGTACTCTGTTAATTAAATTCGAACAAAACAAGCTGCATGAGTTAATTTTTCTTGTAGCATTGGTCAAACGATCATCCAGGAGGGGACTGTGCTTCACGTGGCTGAATTACTTCACAAAGGCAGCCAAAGTGTGAGCCACGCGTGTATCTTGCCCCACAAATTCATCAAACAGAAACCTGCCACTTTGATTCATTTTATTTTCTTTTATTCCCTAACAATACAACAAGAATTACAAAGGGGGGGTTGAATGTAATTCTGGCTACTTTTTGAGATTTATGAAAAATGGTTCTAACTCAATTTATATCTAACTATTTAATTTGCAAAGTGCGGAATACAGAGTTAAGTTAATCAAACATAAAGTAATAAAAACTCAAGTCATTAAAACTTTCTGGTGGATTTGAATGTATCCACCAGATATATATATATATATCAAGAGAACCATGTGAAGCTTGAATAGCTCACAGCTGCTTTACAAGTGAACAACTAAACTTGCAGAGAAATGCTACAGGATACAGCTTACAAATGTTTCTCTGAGAATGTGTTCTTGCTTAGTCTATTGTTATTGTTGTTCTACTTGCTACACCTGGTTTATATATCACCAAGTTTACATAGAATAAGACAAGATAATAAAACAAAACCTATCAAGTCTAACTCCATGATGCTTCACTACTCTATTCCAGCAACTTTGAAAATCTTCATAACTTAAATAGAAATGGAAATGCTTCTTTGTTCTCAAAAACCTGCTAAATAGGCTGCCACATTCCTTTTGCAAACACTCGACACATCTGACTGTGTTGTCACTGTCAACAGATATTTGAATTGATCATCTGTCGGGTACATGCTTGTTATCCGTTGGGTAGCCTTGTTGATCATCCGTCGGGTAGCTTTGTTGATCATCCGTCGGGTAGCCATTTATCACTTGACTCGATTTCATTTATGCAGAATTACAAGACATCTTATATTTATATTTAATCAACCTATTCTGCACATCTACTATCAGTCTACATGATTCATAAGCTACTACAGAATCTATACAAAGTTGTTTACAGAAATGTGCTACATGACTTATTGTTACATAAGCTACTCACCCGGTGAATATCAATTAGTCATCCGTCGGGACTATATTGAATCATCCGTCGGGACTATAATTGATCATACGTCGGGTGCTACAAAATTCACTAAGTTGAATCTACTAAGGTGTTTTGTTTAGCTTTTTATCAAGTACACAACATATTCCTAACAATCTCCCCCAATTTATGTCTACTGGAATTGTACCCATAAATTAAGAGAAACTTGATGATAACAAAACACCCAACAAGAAAATACAGATTGAAAAATAGTAGATAAAACTAATAAGTGCTACAATATTGCTGAAAGTTAAACAATGCAAAGTACACAAAGAAATTGCTCACAATTGTTATCAAGATGCTCCTCTAATCTGAGCAGATAGATTTATTTCTTTGGTTGTCTGGATTTCTTCCCAAGCCTTCTGTTGTTTTCTTCAATTTGATTCTAAAGTTGTCTGTGGAATTCAAGTTCATCAGCTTCTGAGAGATTTACCATTTCCTGCATTTCCAAAAGAGTCTCATTGCTAGAGATACTCAATTGGTCCTCCAATCTGAAGAATCTTCTAACACCTTTGTCATCCATGAACTCCATCAGCCAATAGGGCCTTAGATGCACTCTCTTCCCCTAAAGGGAATAGATAGAGTTTTTGGAAGTGCATCTTTGGCTCTAATACTCCTTAGTTTCTCAATCATCTTTAGAACTATTCTTCTTGCAATCACATTGTATCCAAAGTTCTTCTTGAATGATGAGTAGACTTTAATCAGAAAAGATTGGTTTTCTTGGAGAATCCTGTGAAGAGGCCATGTCATCTCTTTCCCTCTCTTGTATTTAAATACCAGTCTTTCAGGAAGATGTCTGTAAGCATCAATTCCTCTTACTTCTTCCTATTCATTCAAATAGAGATTCAAGTCTGAAAATTCCTTGATATCACAAATGTACATGAGATCTCTCTTGTTGAATATGGGTTGGGAATTAGTTAGAGCTTTGGATTTGAGAGATACAGGATTCACTTTCTTGTTGGCTCTAGTCTTTGTCTTCTTTATCTTGAAGATTGGAACATTTAGCTCAGGAATTGGTAGACTGTCTCAGTCTACAGGCTCATCCTTGGGAACAATTGGTTCACCATGAATATTTCTTGTTAGATCAACCACTTTGAATTCTTCAAATACCACTGAGGGTTTTGATGTCTGAGTTGTAGTTGTAGACCTCTTGGGAAACTGATCTTCCAATTCCTCATCATTAAAGTTCACTTTCCTCTTAGAATGGAGTTTGTATCTGAATTTTCTTTTCTGTTGTGATTCTTCTTGCATTTTCAGATCCTTAGGTTCAGTAATTACAGTTGGTTGTACAGGAAACTCTGTTGTGGTTTTTACAGCTTGAAACTTGGCCAAGATAGCAGCTTGTTCTTTCTTTTGCTTTTGTTTCTTAGCATCCAAAGCAGCTTGCTTCTTTTCTATCCTGATTCTTTCTTTCTCCTCCTTCTTAGCTTCCACAATCAGTGGGTGTCCAACCACCACACAAATCTCCTTACCATTTCTGTAAATTTTGGCAATTCTTCTTTTCAATGTTGAATCAGCTGGATCCATGTAGAATGCAATAGATCTTGACAATAATTTCTTTTCATCTGGATTTAGTGTCTCAAACACTGTATCCATAGGATTCTTGTCTGAAACCTTAGGATAGTTCCATTTGGCCTTCATGATGAGATCTTTCTTTGGAGATTTGACACAGGAAGTTTGACCCATTTCTAGATAGTTCATACTTATATCATTCACAGAGATTTTCATGACTTTAGAGTGATGATTGAAAACTTTGTCTAGCTTCTGTATAGGGCCAAATATCTTCTGGATGTTCTCATCAATTTTCTCCCAATTGATTGGACTCAATTGCTTCTTCTCAGCTGCTCTCAAATTGGCTGTTGCTTCTTTGATTAGATCTCTATGCTATCTTTAGCAGGTGGCTTTGTGAAAATAATTATTGGCACAATTGCTTTACTTACTTGAATGTTAAGCACTTTTTGCTCCCCCTTACTTCTTGATTCCCCTTGACTGAATAAGAAAATTGAGCTATATTTCTCCCCCTTAGATGAGGTTTCTTTCTTCCCCTTTTTGTTATCAGCAAGTTGAGTAGAAGAGGAGGTTTATGCTACCACTAGCCTTTGAAGCAAGTCTGTTTGTTAAGCTTGGTGTAGGTGAATTGATGTTAGAGAGGCTTCCATTGCTGTCATTCTTGTATCCAAGGAATCTATCTTTGTGGCAAGATCAGAATTCTTCCTGAGTTATCTCTTAATGTCAAGCATTGTAGCTTCTGGAAGTTTGGAATCCAATCTATCAGCTATATCCTTCTTCACTTGAGTGATCTCTGTTTTGATAGAAGTGATATCCTGATTGTGTTGGAAACCTTGGATTTGTTGCAGTTGGAGAGAAGCAAGATGGGCTTGTAGAAGCTTCTTGGTGCTGACATTTGTTGTTGATTGAAGAGCAGAGTGTGTTTGACTGATAAGTTGAATGATTGTGGTCTTGAAATGGTGTTCATCACATTTCTTGGCGAAGGCCCATGATGGCATGCATGATCTGGAACTAGGGCCTACTTCTCCCCTATGTCCAATGGCTCTTCTTCACTTTCTGCATCCTCATAACCAAAGAAATCTTCTGAACCACCAGTCTCATAGTCAATATCACCAGCTGTAGAGGGCAGAGCTGTGATTGCATCCTTTTCTCTTGGCATAGACTGTGTGGTGTGCACCAAATTGAGCATCCTTTCTGCTTTGTCATTGCCCTGTCCAGCTAGAAGTTGATATGCTGGAATAGGGTGAGTAAATATCTCAGCATCCAAGGAGGTAGAATCTATAACAGTTTGACTTTGCTGAAATAGTCCCTCCCTGTTTACATCCTGGACATTCATTAACTCACTTGCAATGACATCCACCCTTATATCTCCTATACCTGCATTTCTCTCAGTATCTCTCTTTTCTTGCATCAAGGTCTCACCTTGGCTCCCCACCCTCACACCCTCACCTTCACCATCTAAGGTGGGACTCCTCTCACTTACTTTTGCCAGTCCTGAAGAAATGGAATGCATTGGATCACTTATTTCCTCTCCTTTTTCCTGGGAGCAACCCAGACTCTCACTCAAATCACTCCCTTCCCTCAGTCCTAGGAGTGATTACACTACTACTAAGTCTTCTGCACTTGTAAGAATAGATGAAACTTGAAGTTGTGCAGAGACACCCGATGGATGAGAAATATCCATCGGGATAGCAGTTTGACTATCCGACGGATGACTGCTGTTAAGCTTATCCGTCGGGATACAATCATTACTTGACGGATGAAAGATATACATCGGGATAGAAGAAATATTTGAATTTGGAGTGGAGACTATTGTAGACTCTGTGCAGATTGATGAAAATTTAGGTACAGATGTCTCAACCGTCTCGGAAAGAAATGGCAGTGAGCCAACAAATCATCTAGAAGATGATGCTCAGTTGCATGGATGTTTGGCTTCTCCAAGAGAGTTAAAGATGGAGAATTTGGAAGTGATGTGTTTATCATGTCAACATCCAATGAGTGTATGGGAGAATTTGGTGTTTCAAGTGCTTCAATTATAAGGGATTTTGGCTGTGACTCCACATTTATTAGAGCCACATCAACCTGATTTTGAGAAGGTGCTGTGACTGGGTCTTTTGCACCAGTTTGCACAGTGTATGAACCCTGTGCATCCCCAAGGGTTTTTGGTTTCTTCTTTCTAGTATAAGTTTGGGGTGAGCTTGTGTCCCTTACCCTTTTGGCCTATGCTCTTGGTTGGGAGCTTGTTTCAATGGTAACATCCTTTTGGGAGGATGAAACCAGTAATGAGCTAGTATCCTTATTAAGTACTGCAGTTTGTTGAAAAACTACAGTGTGGCTAGGCTGGGAAACTCTCACCTCTCCATCCTTATTCTTAGGGCTTCTTTGATTTTCACCCTGTCTCTCACCTTTCTTACCCACCTTCACACTCACCTCTTTAGGTTTGGTGGATTTTACAACTGATTTCTTTTGAAAGAAATCAGATGGGGCTTTCTTAGCTTTGGATTTTGAAACTTTTGTTGGTTTGGTAGCTTGGGTAGGCAACTGTTGGGTCATTGACACAGTTGTCATAGCTACACTAGGAAACAAAGAAATTTGTGAGGTTGGAAGAGTAGAGATAAAAGAAATTACCTCACTTACCTGAGGTCCCTCCATTACTGGAAAATAGAATAAGGGAACCTCCTTGTGATAGTTTGCTCTATTTAAATCCGCAATTATCCTTCTTTCTTAAACCCAACAATTCAGCTTGTTGGTTGGGTTCTCAATCATAATTTCCTCAACAAGGCGGTTAGCAAGCATCATAAAAAATCTAGCATAATAGACATTTCTACCTCTCTTATTGACCTCTCTTAACTTAAAGCCTAACTCAAACAAAACCAAGTCACTGAAATTGAAATACTTATCAATAACTAGCATGTTAAGCATAGAGATGTTTATAGATTCAAAGTTACTAATTTTACCAGAAAACACCTTAGTTACTACATCACACAGGTAACTCCATTCTTTCCTAAGACCGAACCTCCTAATTTCACTTAACTTAGAAGTGGTGAGTGCATAGCCCATGGAATTAAGCATATTAACAATGTCAGTGTCTGTGTTTGGAGAAGTTACAGTATTATCAGGACTCTTGAAGCATGTTTTAACAATATCACTATTTATGCAAAACTGCTTACCTTTCAGAGTGAATGTGATGGTCTTGTCTGTCGAGTTGTACACTGCAGTTGTCCATACCTCTTCAACAACCTCACAGTAAATGGTGGGTGATTCCAGCATGGCATAGTTGAGTTTGCAGTTCTTCACAACATCCATCATTTTGTGATAGTCACCAGACTGTTGAATCTCCTTGTTCACCAAAGTTGAGAAGTTGTTTTTCTCATAGATATAACCAGTTTGAGCCATAATTTTCACTACAGGTGCCATTGTAAGAGGTTTGGAATTTGCAGAGAGAGAGTTTGCTTTTGAGAAGAAAGAAATTATAGCAATTGAATCTTGAGAATGATAAAAAAAATGAATAAAAGTGAAATTGCTTTTATACTATCTCAGAAAATAACTGTCAAAAATAATAAAGTAAAATAAAGTGACCAATAAAAATTGCCAGCCGTTTAAATATAAATAAACTGTAAAAATTCCATCACTTATCCGTCGTGTCATGCTTACAAACTGTAAGTATACTCCATGGATAATGTTTAGAGAATTAACGGCTAGGACTGAGACAATTCGGCGGATGAGGATAAATCGGTTATCCGTCAAGTTATAAAATATTCCAGAAAAATAATTGATTTTATTAACAAATTGTATTCCGACGGATGGTCAAACTCAATGGATAATGATCATCCATCGGGATGTAAATTTTGACTTAGCCAAAATTTCATCCAAAACAAAAAAAAATCAATCAAATTTCTGGCTACATAACAACTTGTAAAATATCTGAAATGATTCAAGAGTAATTAAGCATACCTAACTCACTTACCAACCTTGAGAAGGTGGATTCATCTAGTGGCTTGGTAAATATATCTGCAAGCTATTTTTCACTTGGAACAAAATGCAGTTCCACAATACCATTCATCACATGTTCTCTTATGAAGTGGTACTTGATGTCTATGTGCTTTGTTCTTGAATGATATACGGGATTTTTAGTGATGGCAATTGCACTGGTGTTATCACAGAAAATAGGAATCCTATCCACTTGTAGACCATAGTCCAATATTTGGTTTTTCATCCATAAAAATCTGTGCACAGCAACTACCAGCAGCAATATATTCGGCTTCAGTTGTAGAAGTAGAAACTAAATTTTGCTTTTTACTGAACCAGGACACAAGCTTGTTTCCTAGAAATTGACAGGTTCCCGTTGTACTTTTTCTACCTATTTTACACCCTGCATAATCTGCATCTGAATAACCAGTTAGATCAAAACCAGAATCTCTAGGGTACCAAATGCCAAGTTTTGGTGTTCCCTTGAGATATCTGAAAAATCTCTTAATAGCTACCAAGTGAGATTCTCTAGGATCATCCTGAAATCTAGCACAAAGACAAGTAGCAAACATTATATCTGGCCTACTAGCTGTTAAGTACAAAAGTGAACCAACCATGCCCCTATAACTTGAAATATCCACAGACTTTTCAGTAGTGTTTAATTCAAGCTTAGTTGTAGTGGCCATGGGAGTTTTTGCAGATGTGAAATCCATTAGATCAAACTTCTTTAAAAGATCATTAATGTATTTAGTTTGACTAATGAATATTCCATCACTAACTTGCTTAACTTATAAACCAAGAAAGTAAGTTAGTTCTCCCATCATGCTCATTTCATACTTACTTTGCATCAATTTGGCAAACTTTTTGCAATGTTTTTCATCTATAGAGCCAAATATAATATCATCTACATAAATTTGAACAAGTATACTAAAGCCATTAACATTTCTAAAGAATAAAGTTGTATCCACAGTACCTTTTGTGAACTGATTTTCCAAAAGGAACTTTGATAAAGTGTCATACCAGGCTCTAGGTGCTTGCTTCAGTCCATAGAGTGCTTTCAAAAGATAGTAGACATGATTTGGGAAATTTGGATCTTCAAAACCAGGAGGCTGACTAACATAGACTTCCTCCTCCAAATCTCTATTTGGAAAAGCACTATTGACATCCATTTGATAGACCTTGAAATTGGCATGGGCTGCATAGGCTAAGAAAATTTTGATGGCTTCATGTCTTGCAACAGGAGCAAAAGTTTCATCAAAATATATATTCCTTCTTGTTGGCAATAGCCCTTAGCAACCAATCTAGCTTTTTTCCTGACCACTATGCCATTTTCATCAATCTTGTTTTTGAATACTCATTTAGTGTCAATTAAATTCTTTCCTTTAGGCTTGGGTACCAGCCTCCATACTTTATTCCTTTCAAATTGGTTTAGCTCCTCCTGCATAGCTAAAATCCAATCATGATCCAACAACGCTTCTTTTAACTTTTTTGGCTCTTCCTTAGATAGGAAGCTGCTATACAGACATTCTTCTTGAGTTGCTCTCCTTGTTTGAACTCTAGAAGATACATCACCAATGATGAGCTCAAAGGGGTGATCTTTTGTCCATTTTCTTTGTTGAGGTAGATTAGCTCTAGATGAAGAGGCCTCATTGTTGTCTTGATGTGTAACTGAGTTTTAATTATTAGAAACTCCCCCTGAGTATATGGATCTTTGATTTGAGAAAGGGGAACTTTCTGTAAGTGATCTATTCTGACTTTCAGCTTCTTTTGATGACCCGACGGATGGTGCATTTTGAGTTCCGATGGATGAAGTTAATTGTCTCCAGACGGATAAAGCAGATTATCTCCCGACAGATGAAACATTTTGCAACTCGACAGATGTTAAATTTTGTGCTTCATTGGTAGGAGATTTTTCTGTAATATCCTTTATCATTATTTCCTGATCACTTTCATCATCACTAACCATCTCAACATTATCAAATTTGAGGCTCTCGTGATAATCTCCATCTTACAGTCCTTCAATCTTCTTATCATCAAACACAACATGTATTGATTCCATAACAATGTTGGTTCTTAGATTGTAGACTCTATATGCTTTACCAACAGCATATCCAACAAAAATTCCTTCATCTGCTTTAGCATCAAACTTTCCATTTTGATCAGTTTGATTTCTCAAGATATAACATTTGCAGCCAAAGACATGAAGAAAACTTAGAGTTGGCTTCTTGTTCTTGAACAATTGATAGGGTGTCATACACTTTGCTTGATTAACCAAAGAGATATTCTGAGTGTAGCATGCAGTGTTTACAGCTTCAGCCCAGAAATATGTTGGTAATTTTGATTCTTCAAGCATTGTCCTTGCAGATTTAATAAGTGATCTGTTCTTTCTTTCCACTACTCTATTTTGTTGTGGAGTTCTTGCTACTGAAAACTCATGCATAGTCCCATTCTCTTCATAAAATGCTCTCGTAACAGAATTCTTGAACTCAGTTCCATTGTCACTCCTGATTCTTCTAACTTTGAAAACTGGATGATTATTGACTTTCCTTATGTGATTGATGATGATTTCACTAGCCTCATCTTTAGACTTTAGGAAATATGTCCAAGAGAACTTTGAGAAATCATCTACAATTACTAGGCAAAATCTTTTCCTTGAGATGGAAAACAAATTGACTGGTCCAAACAAATCCATGTGTAGCAATTGCAGAGGTTCTTCAATTGTTGAATCAAGCTTCTTTCTTAATGATGCTTTAATCTGATTTCCTTTCTGGCAGGCATCACACAGTCCATCCTTAGTATACTCCACTTGAGGAATGCCTCTAACCAGTTCTTTCTTGACAAGCTCATTCATGGTCTTGAAGTTTAGATGGGATAGCTTCTTGTGCCACAGCCAACTTTCATCTTGATTTGCTTTACTAAGAAGACAAGTGACAGATTCTGCATTTGAAGAATTGAAGTCAGCTAGGTACACATTTTCTTTTCTCACTCCAGTAAGAACCACTTTATTGCTCCTTTTGTTTGTCATAACACAGACTTCTGAATTGAAGGTTACTGAATTGCCTTTATCACAAAGGTGGCTGATACTCAACAAATTGTGATTGAGACCATCCATTAAGGCAACCTCCTCAATGATGACATTGTCTTTTGAAATCAAGCCATATCCCACAGTATAACCCTTGTTGTCATCTCCAAAAGTAATACTTGGGCCAACTCTCTCCTTGAACTCTGTGAGCAGGGTAGAATCTCCAATCATGTGTCTTGAACAACCACTATCCAAGTACCACAGATTCTTTCTGTTTCCCTGCACACATCAAAACCAAATCAAGTTGATTTTGGTACCCAAGTTTCCTTGGGTCCTGCCTTGTTATCTTTCTTCTTTTGTTTCTTAGGTTTGATCTCATTTCACTTGGGGATATCTGAATCATCCTTAATCATCTGAGTTGGACCTTTGAAACCAGTCATTGAAACAAAATTATCATACACATTTTGATTAACAGGAAAAGGCATGCTGTTTGCAAACATGTTATTCCAGTAAGGCATGCTAAATGGCATTTGAGGCATACTATATGCAGCATAATAAGGATTAGGTGCAAATGGCATATTAGCAAATTGTGCATTCATATTCTGTGTAGACATAGCATTCATAAGCATAGAAGGCATGGCATTCATGTTGGGAAAAGAAGATGGTACAGATATGGGAGTAGGCATAGCAAGCTTACAATTAATAGACAGATGATTAACACTACCACACTTAACACAGATTTTTCTTGGATTATATTTATCAGGTGTGTAGTTGTTATGTTTGTTAATCCCTACTTTCCCATTTCTATTGTTTTTCTTTTTAGTTTCTGATTTAACCTTAATCTTTTCTAATCTGTCATTCAATTTCTTGATAGATAGATGACCAACATTCACTTTCTTCTCCTTCTTCACTTGACTTGATTCTCCTGAAATAAAGTTTTTGGAAACTGATCCTTATTTTTCATTTAACTTGGCAAGTTTGGCTTTGCTCACAGGTTTGCTCACAGCCGACGGATGAGGATTTATGTCACTCGATGGATAATCCTTTTGATTATCAGACGGATGACTCTCATCATCCGTCGAGTCCACATCTGTTAGCAATCCTTCAACCAGATTGGATTCCAGCTTTTCCTTACTCTTTATCCATGCTGCATCACAAAAGGACTCAATTACCTTGAACTTTGGTGATTTGAGCATGAACATCTCTGGATGATTTCCAAACCTTAATCACCTCTTGTTCTCGTTCAAGTTGCTTCTTCAAAATCTCTTCTTTCTTCAAGGACTCAGTTAATTCCTCCTTAGCAATCTTGCATTCTAGTTTCAATTTCTCAAATTCAATAAACTGAGACTCTAGCACATTATTCCTCTCACTAAAAAACAGATTATTTTCTTTGATTTTAGCATTTTCTTTAGTGAGAGACTTAAGTGAAATACATAAATGATATAATTTTGTAGACATGTCATTAATTGCATTAATATACTCAGCTTTAGATAAATGTGATAGATTAGTGGTGATTACCTGATTACTTGAAGAACTTGTTTCTGTTTCATCAGACTTGGCCATTAGGGCTAGATTGACATAGCTGACATCTTCATCTTCATCCAGACCATCTACTGCCCAGTCATTTTCTTGTGTAATAAAAGCCCTTTCCTTTTGTTTGAACAATTCAAAATACTTCTGTTTATAATCCACAGGCTCAAACTTCTTCTTGCTGGAATCTGACTTTCTACATTCACTGGCAAAATGCCCTGCCAAGCCATATTTGAAACATTTGAATTTTGATTTATCCACCATGTTTCTATTTGGCTTAGCTACTCCAAAGTTCTTTTTGAACTTGAGCTTGGCAAATCTTCTGGAAAGAAATGCAAGATGTTCATCAATATCATCCATGTCATCTTGGCTCAATGAATCTTCATTTTCAGCTGCCAGCCCCTTGCCCTTGTTTTCACAAACCTTTGTAGCAGACTCAACAGCTTCTACCTTCACCTCTTTCTCTTTCTCCAACTCAGCAACCAGTGCTATGGACCCTCCTTTCTTCCTTCCTTTCTCCATCCTGTCATCTTGCTCTATTTCAAGCTCATAAGTTTTCAGGATGCCATACAGTCTCTCCAGAGTAAACTCCTTGTAATCTTGAGAGTTTCTCAGTGAGACTGTCATTGGTTTCCATTCCTTTGGAAGAGATCTAAGGAACTTGAGATTGGAGTCTTTTGTCTGATAGAATCTTCCATGCAACTTCAGAGCATTTAGCAATTTTTGAAACCTACTAAAAATGTCAGTGAGAGACTCACTATCTTCACAATGAAAGTGCTCATATTGCTGAATTAGCAGTTGCATCTTATTCTCCCTTACTTGCTCAGTACCATCACAGATAATCTGAATTGTGTCCCAAACCTCCTTGGTTGTTTTGCAGTTAATGATGTTATCAAACATATCACCATCAACTCTATTGAATAATATATTCATGGCCTTCTTGTCTTTCCTGACTTGCTCAATATCAGGATCTGACCATTCATGCCTAGGCTTGGGAACAGATGGTTCATTGCCTGTTGCAGCTCTCATTGGCACATGAGGACCTCTCTCTAAGCAATCCACATAGGCCTCATCTTGAGAAAGAAGATGTAGGTGCATCTTCACCTTCCAGTGGTGATAATTATCTTTGTCCAGAAATGGAATCTTGACTCCAACATCCTTCTTGTTCATCTTGCTGTTTTGTTGTGATCTTTAAACTCTTTTTACTTCAAGAGCTTGCTTTGATACCAATTATTATTCCCTAACAATACAACAAGAATTACAAAAGGGGGGTTGAATGTAATTATGGCTATTTTTTGAGATTTATGAAAAATGGTTGTAACTCAATTTATATTTAACTGTTTGATTTGCAAAGTGCAGAATACAGAGTTAAGTTAATCAAACATAAAGTAATAAAAAATCAAGTCTTTAAAACTTTCTGGTAGATTTGAATGTATCCACCAGATATATATATATATATATATATATGTATGTATATATATATATATGTATGTATATATATATATATCTCAAGAGAACCTTGTGAAGCTTGAATAGCTCACAGCTGTTTTACAAGTGAACAACTAAACTTGCAGAGAAATGCTACAGGATACAGCTTACAAATGTTTCTCTGAGAATGTGTTCTTACTTAGTCTATTGTTATTGTTGTTCTACTTGCTACACTTGGTTTATATATCACCAAGACAAGATAATAAAATAAAGCCTATCAAGTGTAACTCCATGATGCTTCACTACTCTATTCCAGCAACTTTGAAAATCTTCATAACTTGCATGGAAATGGTAATGCTTCTTTGTTCTCAAAACCCTGCTAAACAGGATGCCATATTCCTTTTGCAAACACTCGACGCATGTGAATGTGTTGTCATTGTCAACAGATATTTTAATTGATCATCCGTCGGGTACATGGTTGTTATCCATCGGGTAGCCTTGTTGATCATCCGTCGAGTAGCTTTGTTGATCATCCGTCAGGTAGCCATTTATCGCTTGACTCCATTTCATTTATGCAAAATTACAAGACATCTTATATTTACATTTAATCAACCTATTCTGCACATCTACTAGCAGTCTATATGATTCATAAGCTACTACAGAATCTATACAAAGTTGTTTGCAGAAATATGCTACATGACTTACTGTTACATAAGCTACTCACCCGGTAGATATCAATTAGTCATCCATCAGGACTATATTGAATCATCCATCAGGACTATAATTGATCATCCGTCGGGTGCTACAAAATTCATTAAGTTAAATCTACTAAGGTGTTTTGTTTAGCTTATCATCAAGTACACACCATATTCCTAACATTTTCTGTTTGATTTCTTTTACTAGGCAACTGTTGATTTATTTTCTTCAAATCACGTGGGACCACGGCTTTGCACATACAAATGAAGTGGCCATTCTGGTTTCTTTTGATTTTTATTTAATCAACCACATGCCAAAACCTGTCATACAGATTTATTTTGCTTTGCTTTGCATTTGATATTCAAATTCTCGAGGCTACCATTTCTTTGTTTTGTACACTCAATCACACACATGCATGCATACACCTGGTTGGCTGGAATAAAAATAAATAAACATTTTGATATTTAAAAATAAATAAACAAATGAAGAATTAGATTTCATTTATTTATTTAAATAAAAATTAAATGTTAATTTATTTATTTAAAATCAATTGATGATATACTAATTAAATAAATAAATGAATTGATTTCCATTTATTCATTTAATAGAAAAATCAACCATTGATTAAAAATAAATTATGTAAATCCTCGAGTTGTACTCCTCTGTATCTGCAGGCCTTCTAATCTCCGGGTTTTCGTACTTAAGATATTTCCAGTCTTCTCGAGTACCAAAAACCACTTAATAGAATTCCTAAAAATAATACTATGTTTCCTTTCACGGTTCACTGATGTCTCGTGCAAGGGTCTGGTTCACAGACGACTAGTTCCGCTCTCAGGCCTTCGTATTATACCCATATAAATCACTGTTAAGTCTTCTACCAAATATAACCAACTACACTAGGAATCCTTGAGGTCTTCACACTGATTCTGATAACTCCTTCGAATGACTCCTGTAACACCCCCAGATCCGGGGTCGGGGATCCGGGTCGTCACGGTTTTTCTTTCCATAAATATCACTTAACTTAATTAAAAATAAATAACCTCATGTTGTGACCCCGCACTAACACACACCACAACACGTTATAGTCTCAGAGATGAAATTGAAATAAGTACAAGTCCTTGAATCCACAAATTAAAAGTTATTACAACCCAAAATGATTACTTAATAAGTTTACAATTAATTGCCATTATCCAACACAAGTTATAATTATACATAATTGATTCCCAAAAGTAGAATGTCTGGCCTACAGATAGATCTACCTCTACAGCTATAGCAGCTATGATATCAACGGGAAGACGTGGGACGCTTCCCATGCTCTTGCGCTGGGTCTGCTTGAGTTTGGCCATCCTTCCGAACTGTTGTTGTGTGATGAAGAAATGAAGCAAGTGTGAGCATTAGAGCTCGCAATATAATATATAATTTAATCAATACTGCAAGTATCTAAATAGATAACTTACTGAAAATCTTTATCAAGTGTAAGATAATTACTTAATGGTTATAAGCTTAAAGGAAGATGAAGTTACCAAATACTTCACTATACTTATATCATTTTAGAAAACTACTTGAACTATTACTGTTCAAAGTATAATAAGTTTTTGAAGGTTCATCACATAGATGGGACTACAACATAATACTTGAATAGATTCAATCTTTGAAATATTATTTGAATGAAATGAAGTTACGAGATACTTCATTAAGTCCCGATATATATATACCTATATATATCTCTCATATATTCCCTGAAAACCTCTGTCAGGAAAAGTATAAACAGAGTTGTAATATCCAATGAATTTGGAACGAAGAGAATTTTGGCATAAACCCAATATCTTGCTGATCAGGAAAAGATACCAATAAGTAACCTTTTATACTAGTAGATGGATGAATCCCCCACCGGTCATCACCCTGGCCGCATTAGGACCTTGTGTTGGACCGCCACCCGGCCTCTTACGCATTGATAGACTGCCACCCAACCACTTACACTTTGATAGACCGTACCCCGGCCTGTCGCTTATGCCGACTCAATTAGATGGACTTACTTCCCGAACGTTGGGCAAGTAATCAATTTCTTTTATCAAAACCGCAACCTCATTGCGAATATAAAATACACCACAGAGCCGGATCCCTTAGATTTTTGAGCGAGTATTCAAGTCCCCTTCAAAAGGAAGATCTTAAATATGAAAATGAATTTTGGGATCCGCTCTAACTTTTAAAATCATTTTGAAGACTTAAAAAAATTTTAAAGAATGTTTAGAGTAATGATGATTTAATAAAATAAATCAATCACGATATATTAGGAAATATCTTAATATTATTATTTAAATAATATTCTCATAAGGATAATCTTTATAAAAATAATTGAAGTAGAAGTTTTAAAACTCATAATTGAAATGAATAATAAATAACACAAATATACTTATACGAAAGTACGATCTTTATTTGAATAATCGAAAATAAGTTTGACTATTATTCAAAACTATCGAATATACCTCATCCGATTAGTAGTTATAGAAACTATATATATGTATAAATATATATATATATTATACTCAGGAACATCGACTCCCGGTTTAGAAAAATGTTCACCTTCGGGTCCCCTATACTAAGGGTATACGCAACTACTGCTTATCTCTAGTATAGGTATTATGTAGTTTATAAGCATTTGAATTGATAATAGAATATCAAGATTACGAAACAGGAATGCATATATATCATATCAACATGCTCCAATATATCGTAAGATTTGCTAATAACAATCATGCACTTATCACAAGATAATGCATATACATATTTACATCACAACAACAGTTATACGGGCAGAAAACTTGCCTGAGCGACTGAGGGTGGTAAAAGGCCTGGGGCGAGTCTGGTAACCTATAAACAATCATATAAGTTGGAATTAAACCACGGTCGCTTAAGAAACTAGACTTTAGCCAAATAGACCCTAACGTTCGCTTTTGCGCTTAACGATTCACATAAGTCGCTCGAGTACCCTCGGCTCCACTATTTTTATAAAATTAACCATTTAACTTTTTAAGGTGACTCTTTCGCGAATACTCTACATAATTGATTCGTACTCCAATTAGTCATTTAGGAGCTTAAATCAAGGTTTCAAAGTAAGGCGAGGGGTAACGGTTCGTTCACGAAACGCCGTTACTTAAAACAGTCGTTTCTCCTAAACCGTACATCGGATCCAAGCGAACCACATATCAAAACGAAACTTATGACACAATCTAGATAAACATGGAACAGTTACAGATTAAACAGTTAGCTCACTGTCCCAAACACTAAGAACAAGCAGTTGAATGAAAACGGGCATTACAACGGCTATGTTTACGCGATTACCAAAGTCTAAACTACTCCAATCAACCACAAATGAACTCACAACCACCAATACAACCAACCTTCATCCAAACATTACTACATAAGTCCATAACCTCATGATTATCCAACTTATTCAATCACAACAAGAGCTATTAACTATACTTAAGTTTCATTAACTATAAACAAGATTCAATCATCAAAATCACTACAAACCAAACCAAACTTTAAGCAAACAAGCATCATGCTTTTCATATACTATATAAATCAAAACCATTCCTAAATACTCAAAAAGTAAAGCTAGGGTTTGAAGTTTATACCTTCTTGAAGCTTCCTTACATAATACAAGAGCTTTGAATGCCTAAAAGAACCTTGATCCTTGCTTGTATAACTTAAACTTTCATAAAAATCAAGAAAACTATAGTTATTGCTTGAAAGTTACTATTCATCATCTTCTTCCTTGATTTATTGGAAGATATTTATGAGGAATTGGAAGCTTAAATGCCTAGGATATACTTATCTAATCACCAAGAAGCTAAGGAATTTACCTTGGATTTGTTTATGAAGTGAAGCTTGGATTTTATAATTTTTCTCTTCCTTGAAATGAAGAAGCCGAGAGCTATTAAGCAAAGTCAACTCCTCTTATTTCTTTTTTTATGAAATTATGCTTGGTTGCTTCTCTTTTTGTCTTGGCAATTGTTTTAGCATTTTACCATGGTTAATTTTACATGGCCCAAAATCAACCAACAAAACAAAACCCCTTTGTCATGCTTAGGTCATCAAGCTTGTGTCATTCTTTTAACACTTGTCTTCCCTTTGTGGTGTGATGACATCATCATCCACTAACCTCTTTGATTAACTCTTAATTACTTGGCTAATGACCGCTAATCTGTTATACGGTTCGCTTAACTTTTATTCTCGTTTGTCATTTGAGTGATCATATCCGGGATCTTATTACTTAGGTTCCCATAAACCTTTCTCAATATTTTATATTCCTTTTATGAACCTCTCTTATAATCCTTGAATTAAAATCCTTTTAATCATGTTACCTTATGCTCAATTCTTTCGGTATCTGGTGAATTTTCGGGAAAAATCAAAGTGTTGGAATTTCGATTCTGGCGATCTTTACATACACTTATATACCATATGGAGTACTAATAAGATATCATAATATCAATAAAAGAACTCCTACATAGTGTGGCATGAAAAATTTTCTTAATCAGCAAAATCACTATTCATAAGGATTACAAAAAGTCCAAAATTTTTGGGGTATTACAGTCTCCCCTCCTTAAAAGGATTCCATCTCGGAATCAGATAGAAAACAAATGGGGGTACTTTTCTAGAATTGCGCTCTCTAGTTCCCAAGTTGACTCCTCCATATTATGATTCTGTCATAGCACTCTGACTAGCTTGATCACCTTGTTCCGAAGCACTTGCTCCTTTTTATCCATAATATTCACTAGTTACTCCACGTAAGTCAGGTCTGGTTGCATGTCCACATGCTCGTATTCTACTATGTGCCTGGCATCCCGATGATACTTCCTTAGCATTGACAAATGGAACACATTATGAACTTGTTGTAGGTTCAGGGGTAGGGCTAGCTCGTAAGCTAACTTCGTGATCCGTCTTAGTATCTCAAAAGGTCAAATGTATCTTGGGCTTAGTTTCCCTTTCTTTCTGAACCTCATCAATCCCTTCCAAGGGGATACTTTCAGCAGTACTAAATCCCCTACTTCATACTCCTTATCCTTTTGAGCTAAGTCTGCATACATCATCTGTCGGTCTTGGGCTGCTACAAGCCGTCATCTGATTAAATCCACTATGTCTTTGGTCCTTTGGACCACTTTGGGTCTGAGCATCTTTCGCTCTCCCACTTCATCCCAGTATAAAGGAGATCGACACCTTCTTCCGTACAGGGCCTCGTAAGGCGGCATTCCGATGCTGGCATGAAAGCTATTGTTATAAGAAAACTTGATCAATGGCAAGTGATCATCCCAACGTCCTTTAAAGTCTATTGCATAGACACTCAACATATCCTCTAGTGTCTGGATGGTCCTTTCACTTTGCCCGTCCGTCTGGGGATGGTAAACAGTACTCATGTTTAATTTGGTTTCCGCACATTCTTGAAAGCTCCTCCAAAATCGGGAGTTGAATATGGGGTCTCGTCTGAGACAATGGACGCTAGGACTCCATATCGCATCACTATTTCCTTAAGGTAAATGTCCACCAGTCTGTCGATTGTGTATCTCTCATTGATAGGAATGAAGTGAGCTGACTTTGTCAGTTGGTCTATAATTACCCATATGGCATCATGATTGGCTTTCGTCCTTGGCAAGCCTACACAAAATCCATGGTTATTTGTTCCCATTTCCATTCGGGAATCTCCAGGGGTCGTAAAAGTCCACTGGGTCTCTGGTGCTCAGCTTTTACTCTTTGGCAAGTCAAACATTTGCTTACCCATTCTGCTACGTCCCTCTTCATGTTGGGCCACCAGTAATATTCCTTTAAATCCCTAAAATCTTGGTGCTCCCCGGGTGAATAGAATACCTTGAACTATGGCTTTCATCCAAAATCTCGTCTTTAAGCTCTTAAACATTCGGAACCCAAATCTTGTAGGAATACCTCATTATCCCCTTATCATCTCTCTCAGTATGGATCTCTTCTCCAGTCATTGACTCTCTGCCTTCATTCATTACTTTTTCTTGGCCCAATCTAATTTTTTCCAATAACTTTGGCTGCATCGCATTCTCAAATAGCTTTTTGGTTCCGACTCCGGTTACCTTTACTTATATTTCCATTTTCTTGAAATCCCTTATCAATTTCTCCGAAGTCATTATCATTTTGAGTCTTTCCTTCCTACTAAGGGAGTCAGCCACCACATTGGCTTTCCCTGGATGATAGAGAATCTCACAATCATAGTCCTTGATTAGCTCTAACCATCTTCTCTGATGCATGTTGAGCTCTTTCTGCGTGAATATGTACTTGAGGCTCTTATAGTTTGTGAAAAGCTCGCACATCTCTCCATACAAGTAGTGCCTCCAAATCTTTAAGGCAAAAACTATCGCCGCGAACTCAAGGTCATGAGTAGGATATCTAATCTCATATTCCTTCAGTTGTCTTGACGCATACACAATATCCTTACCGTGCTACATAAGCACGCACCCTAATCCTTTGTGCGACGCGTCACTATATATCTCAAAAACTCCTTTTCCGTCTAACAACACCAATACAGGGGACGTCACCAATCTTCTCTTCAATTCTTGAAAACTGTTCTCGCATTTCTCTATCCATTCGAACTTCTCTGTCTTACGAGTAAGTCGAGTCAAAGGGGCTGCGATCTTCGCAAAATCCTGTACAAATCTACAATAGTCCGGCCAATCCTGTGAAATTCCTTACCTCTGTGGGTGTGGTTGGCCTTTCCCAATTTGAGACCGCCTCTATCTTGGAGGGGTCGACCAGTACTCCTTCCTTATTGATCACATGTCCTAAAAACTGTACTTCATTTCGCCAGAATTCACACTTCAAGAATTTGGCAAACAATTGTTCTTCTCTGAGTATTCCTAGAGCTATCCTCAAATGCTCTGCATGTTCTGCCTCGGTCCTTGAGTAGATTAAAATATCATCAATAAAAACTATCACACACTTGTCCATATACTTCTTGAATACTATATTCATTAAATCCATGAAAGCCGCTGGGGCGTTGGCTAATCCAAAGGACATTACCAAGAACTCATAGTGCCCATACCTGGTTCGAAATGCAGTCTTTGAAATATCTTCGGGTTTAAACTTTAGTTGGTGATATCCAGTTCTCAGGTCAATCTTGGAAAACTAAACAACATCCTTTAGCTGGTCAAACAGATCGTCTATTCTGGGTAACGGGTACTTGTTCTTTATGGTTAGCTTGTTCAACTCTCGGTAGTCGATGCACAGTCTCATGATCCCATCTTTCTTCTTAACAAATAATACTGGTGCTCCCCGCGGAGACACACTGGGTCTTATCATACCCTTATCCAAAAGTTCCTGTAATTGGGTAGCCAATTCCTTCATTTCTAATGGGGCTAACCGGTATGGTGCCTTTGAAACTGGCACCGTCCCTAGGGCCAACTCAATAGCAAATTCAATCACTCTATGGGGTGGTAGTCCCGGAAGGTCCTGTGGAAATACATCTTCAAATTCGTTGACTACCGGAATGTCTTGCAAGTTGGGCACCTCCTTCTGTGTGTCCACCATATAGGCTAGGTAAGCCTCATTTCCTTTTTGTAACATCTTATTGGCCTGGGCCATGGTCAAAAATTTTTGCGTCTGCCTCTTCCCTCTAAATATGACTCCTTTCTTCCCTGGGATATTCAATTTAACTTTCTTCCCTTAACAGTCTATCTGAGCATCATTGCTAGATAGCCAGTCCATTCCCAAAATTACATCAAATTCCCCTAATTTAAAAGGAATTAGATCAACACTAAAAGATTTTTCCCCTATGCCTAACTCACAGGCGGGGCGAATCTGGTTAACAGGGATAACTTCATGGTTGGCTATTTCTATTAGTAAGGGTTCTATCAAGGGTTCAGCCTTAAGTCTTAATTTAAGCGCAAAGTCCCTCGATATAAAAGATTTAGTTGCTCCCGAATCAAATAAAACATTTGCACTGACTGAATTTAGAAAAAGGGTACCTGCTATCACATCTGAGTCTTTCATAGCATCTTGAACTGTCATGTTGAAAGTCCTTGCAGTAGATGGCTTATTAGAAGCAGCCCTGCTTGCTCCTGAAGCTGCTGGTTTATTCATTGGGCATTCCCTCTTCCAATGACCTGGGCGTCCACACTGATGACAAGTGGTGGTTGGGTGGGTAAGGGGGGGTTGGCGAAGTGCATTGGTCCGAATAGTGACCTTCTCGACTACACTTGAAGCAGATTACCGGCTTTCCTTTATACTCCCCATAATGCATCCTTCCACAAGTGTTACAGGCTGGTAATGGGGGTCGAGACTAGTTGGAATAGGACATACCTGACTTCTGGCCGCTCCAGCTCACATTCACACTCACGGGCCGCTTAAACCCAGTAATCCTTCCCGGTAGGGAGACTACTCCTCGATTAAATCTAGTTGGGAAGCTCCCTCCTGCGGAACCTCCGCCCATGCTCATGCTTTTCCGCGTTATTCCTTTCTTCTCTATTTCCTTCTGCATCTGTTCATTTCCGGCTTCTGCAATTGTTGCCTTTTGCACCAGAGTGGCATAATCTGTAAGCTCAAGGATTGCCACCCTATTCTGAATCCATGGTTTCAGTCCCTGCTGAAACCTCCTAGCTTTCTTTCCCTCGGTATTCACAAACGTCGCCACAAACCTTGATAACTCAGTAAATTTTGCTTCATACTCTGCTACAGATAAGTTATTCTGCTTTAGTTCCAAGAACTTGAGCTCCATCTGGTTCTCTATAAACCTCGAGAAATATTTTCCCAAAAACAACTGACTGAACCTCTCCCAGGTTATGATAGCATATGTCTCTATATTTTTCTTGGCCTCCTACCAGTAGTTGGTCTTTCCTTTCAGAAGGTAGGTAGCAAATACAGTCTTCTGTGCCTCATCGATACTCAGAATCTCAAAGGATTTCTCAATTTCCTTTAGCCATGCCCTTGCCTCAACTGGGTCGACTGATCCATGGAACTCAGGGGGCATAAGGGACTTAAAAGCCCTGAAAGAGTTTACCACAACATTGTTATTTCCTTGAGGGGTGGTTTGGGTTGACGTTCCAAGTTCTGCCTTAGTAGTTGCATGAACTGCCCCATGGGATCTATGCCTGGGTTTGGTACTTGTTGCTCAACCTCAGTTTCTCCTTCTCCAGCCTCTATCTCAAATCCTTCCACATCAAATGTTTCCTCCTCCTCTTCATATTGGGAGTCATCCTGTTCAACATAATCCTCATCTTCCTCTTCATTGTGTCCTTGGTTTCTACCATCCTGGTTATGGCTTCCCTGGTCCTCAAATTCAGGGTTCGCCCTAGTTCCAATCCTTCTTGGCGGCATGATACTGATAAATTTTGGAAAATTTAACATTAGGGCGCAATCATACATAAGATCGTACCTCGCACAGTTTCTATAATGTGGAGAACGTATCTCGCAATCTTATTATATTATGACAGTTCTAATCAAAAGAAGTGCAGTAATAATAAAGATAAAACAATGATCTCGTCACTAAAGAACTGAACTGAAAGGAAACAAATATATATATAATGCGAGAAATACATAGTTCGATCTGGTCAAAAGTACAACAGTGCTACAGTCATCTGCCCAAAAGTGAAATACATGAGTCTATCTGTCTAGTCAGAGAAAGGGATACTATATACAAGTCAACTATCCCGTAAAATTGGTTCTTACTATGGTCTCGACTAACTAGACGACTAGACTACCACATCACTGGTCCTGAATCAATCACTGGAGCGGGTCAACTCTCACACCCTCTCCATCGCACGATGGAAAATATAATCAGCCTGCCTCCTGGATATCCTGCCATGTCTATCTCCTTGAAGTGATCGGAGTCTCGCACGGGCCACAAGCTCTATCCCAGTCAGCTCTCTCCTCAGAGATCGGGGTATGGTAGCTCTAGCCTCATGAGCTTGTGCATGCCTACCATCTCTCTCTACATCTAACTCTCTCCTGACCTCATCCAGCCAGGCCTCAGCAACAGCCACTCGAGTCCTCAAAACATCCTGAACATAGCCGTGAGCTAACAAAGACTGCCTATGGGCAAGGTCGAGAGGTGGTGAATCCGGATCCGCTGGGGGTGCATCCTCGATCTGCCTGGGCTCGGGGGTATGGGTCTCAGAACTGTCATCATAGGGGCTCCAAGATAGTGGTGGAGGGGTAGGAGCTCCAACCATGGGGAGCGAGGGTAGGGGGTACCAGTATACTCCACGATAGCTCCGACATACTCCATAGCTACTGGAACCTCATCTAGGTCCTCCTCATCTGAAATAGCAATAACCTCTGTCACTGACTCCTCGAAGGGGTCCTCCTCAGGCTCCTCCTGATCCTCGGCATCTAGAAGTGCCTCATCATGCTCACGCTCGAACATCTCTGGGTCCTCTATCTCATGCGCCTTCACATTAAACGAGCTAAGTTACTATCAGGATACTTATAAAAATTCCCGGAAGGGTTTTAACTGTCAGCGCTACTTTAAGTAGTCCGACCATGAATTTGGCAAGAGTTCTTATTATCTTTGTGAGTTTATTATTATAACGTTGCATCATCTCTGAGGTTTATAACGCTTAGCTCTGATACCATTTCTGTAACACCCCCAGATCCGGGGTCGGGGATTCGGGTCATCACGGTTTTTCTTTCCATAAATATCACTTAACTTAATTAAAAATAAATAACCTCATGTTGTGACCCCACACTAACACACACCACAATATGTTATAGTCTCAAAGATAAAATTGAAATAGGTACAAGTCCTTGAATCCACAAATTAAAAGTTACTACAACCCAAACTAATTACTTAATAAGTTTACAATTAGTTGCCATTATCCAACACAAGTTATAATTATACATAATTGATTCCCAAAAGTAGAATGTCTGGCCTACCGATAGATCTACCTATGCAGCTATAGCAGCTATGATATCAACGGGAAGACGTGGGACGCTTCTCACGCTCTTGCACTGGGTCTGCTTGAGTCTGGCCATCCTTCCGAACTATTGTAGTGTGATGAAGAAATGAAGTAAGAGTGAGCATTACAACTCGCAAGATAATATATAGTTTAATCAATAATGCAAGTATCTAAATAGATAACTTACTGGAAATCTTTATCAAGTATAAGATAATTACTTACTGGATATATGCTTAAAGGAAGATGAAGTTACCAAATACTTCACTGTACTTATATCATTTTAGAAAACTACTTGAACTATTACTGTTCAAAGTATAATAAATTTTCAAAGGTTCATCACTTAGATAGGACTACAACATAAGACTTGAATAGATTCAATCTTTGAAATATTATTTGAATGAAATGAAGTTACGAGATACTTCATAAAGTCCCGATATATATATACCTATATATCTCTCATTTATTCCCTGAAAACCTCTGTCATTAAAAGTATAAACAGAGTTGTAATATCCAATGAATTTGGAACGAAGAGATTTTTGGCCTAAACCCGATATCTTGTTGATCAGGCAAAGATACCAATAATTAACCTTTTCTACTAGTAGATAGATGAATCCCCCACCGGTCATCACCCTGGCCGCATTAGGACCTTGTGCTGGACCGCCACCGGCCTCTTACGCGTTGATGGGCTGCCACCCAGCCACTTACACTTTGATAGACCGTACCCCGGCATGTCGCTTATGCCGACTCAATTAGATGGACTTACTTCCCGAACGTTGGGCAAGTAATCAATTTCTTTTACCAAAACCGCATCCTCGTTGCGAATATAAAATACACCACAGAGTCGGATCCCTTAGATTTTTGAGCGAGTATTCAAGTCCCCTTCGAAAGGGAGATCTTAAATTTGAAAACGAATTTTGGGATCCGCTCGAACTTTTAAAATCATTTTGAAGACTTGAAAACATTTTAAAGAATGTTTAGAGTAATGATGATTTAATAAAATAAATCAATCCCGATATATTAGGAAATATCTGAATATTGTTATTTAAATAATATTCCCATAAGGATAAGCTTTATAAAAATAATTGAAGTAGAAGTTTTAAAACTCATACTTGAAATGAATAATAAATAACAAAATATATACTTATACGAAAGTACGATCCTTATTTGAATAATCGAAAATAAGTTTGATTATTATTCAAAACTATCAAATATACCTCATCCGATTAGTAGTTATAGAAACTATATATATGTATAAATATATATATATATATATATATTATACTCGGGAACATCGACTCCCGGTTTAGAAAAATGTTCACCTTCGGGTCCCCTATACTAAGGGTATACGCAACTATTGCTTATCTCTAGCATAGGTATTATGTAGTTTATAAGCATTTGAATTGATAATAGAATATCAAGATTACGAAACAGGCATGCATATATATCATATCAACATGCTCCAATATATCGCAAGATTTGCTAATAACAATCATGCACTTATCACAAGATAATCCATATACATATTTACATATATATATATATTTACATCACAACAACAGTTACCATGGTTAATTTTACATGGCCCAAAATCAACCAACAAAACAAAACCCCTTTATCTTGCTTATGTCATCAAACTTGTGTCATTCTTTTAACACTTATCTTCCTTTTGTGGTGTGATAACATCATCATCCACTAACCTCTTTGATTAACCCTTAATTACTTGGCTAATGACCGCTTATCTGTTATACGGTTCGCTTAACATTCATTCTTGTTAGTCATTTGAGGGATCATATCTGGGATCTTATTACTTGGGTTCCCTTAAACCTTTCTCAATATTTTATATTCCTTTATGATCATCTCTTATAATCCTTGAATTAAAATGCTTTTAATCATGTTACCTTATTCTCAATTCTTTCGGTGAAAGGCATATGTCATAGCCTATTTGTTTATTCGAGGATTTAACTCAACTCAAATAAGAATGTAAAAAGTAAATAGTGGATCTACTGTCAAAGAGATCTCACAAAGTAATATCTTTCAAAGGATTCAGAAACAATGTTCATCTACAGACTTGAGGAATTAATTCACTGGAAGAAATTCAAGAAATTGATCAAGCCTCAGTGTTATAAATCAAGATTGTGGATTTAATCAAGTGTCAGAGATCTTGTCAGGGTATTAGATAATTACAGGGTTTTAATCTGAAGAAAATCAAGTTATCAAAGTCAAGACATGAAGAAACGTCACAGAAGTTAGTCACTCATGAACCAGACAGTACATCAAGTGTCAACATTGAAGTGGTGGAATTGATTCATAATTTTCAGAAGATTTTCAGAAGAATGGTTGATGTTCAAGATTAATTAATTAAGTCATATAATTAAATTAAGAAAATAAATTATATCTGCAAAGATTAATTTAATTTATTGATTAATTGAATTAATTGATTAATTAATTCTGAATTAATATTATGAATTTTCAGAATTGATTTTGAATTTATATTCAATATTAATTCAGCAAGACAATCATTTGAACTGGTATGACAATCAATTGTCATACCGAAAGTCATGCCAGTTCAATCAATTGTCATGCCGATTATCTTGCAAGTTCATTCAATAGTCATGCCGATTGTCTTACCAGTATAATCAATTGTCATGCCGATTGTCTTGCTAGATCAACAGATTGTCTCACCGATTGTCTTGCCAATTCACAAATTGTCTTGCCATCTCAATTCAGTTCTATTGAGTGAATTATAAATGACAACAGCAGCAGATCATTAACATACATCATTCAATACATTTCAACCAACTCAAGAACAAGAGAAGCAGCAGCCGCAAAAATATTTTATCTCTCAACTGCTAATCAAGTTCATTAATTTCTAGTCATTAAAGTTAAATCCAAACCACTAGGAATCATTCTTTTGTTCTTGTGTAACTATCTAGTGGATCAAAATACCTAGAACTTAATCTCAAATTGCTTCTCGCATTTGATCTTTTTATTGCAAAAATAGAAAAAGTTCATGTCGAATTTATTCTAGATTTGTGATAATTTATTTGAGATTAATCCCTTGTAAACGATACCGTTGTTGTAACACCTTTCAAGTTTAATAATAGTTTTATTTAACTTGAATTTTGTTTCACCTTTTTATTCCGTATTAAATTCGATTAAATGGTAAAGTTTGTATTCAACCCCCCCCCTTTACAAACATATTGGGACCTAACAATTGGTATCAGAGCCTTCTGATTAATGAACAAATCAAGATCCTAGACTTTTGTGATTTTTCAACTCCTTGATTTTTTATTTTTTCAAAAATTCATAATTTCACAAAAAGTTGGAACCGTTAAAATTCCATTCTTCGATAAAGAAAATTATATTATGTGGAAGAAGAAGATGCTCTTGTTCCTACAAGTTACAAATTCCAAATATCTGGACGTGTTAAAGAAGGGTCCAAAAATTCCGATGGTTATTAAACTAGAGGTAATAGAAGATGATGTTGTAATTACCAAAGCTAGAACCTATGTAAAAGATCCTGATGATTTTTCTCCTGCTGAAAAGGAAGAAGCCTCCTTGGATGCCAGCCTTAAATTAATTTTAGTTGATTCTCTTGATCCCTTGATGAACAGAGATGTGATGAACTGTAAAATTTCCAAACACATCTGGGAAACTATTGAGGTGATTAATGAAGGCACAGAGGAGATTAGGGAGAACAAGTTAGAGATCCTAACCTCTGAGTATGAACATTTTAAATCCAATCCAGGAGAAGGAATTACTGAAGTGTTTGAGAGGTACAATGCATTGATCAACAACCTGAACATATATGGAAAATATTATTCAATCAGGGAGGTCAACAAAAAGTTTCTTTTAACACTGCCAACTCATCTTGAACATAGAATCACTGCCATAAAAAGAAGCGAGAGATCTGATTGAGATTTCTTTGGAAAGGCTCTATGGTGTGTTAAAAACCTATGAATTGGAGCAGATTCAGCAGAAGGAAGTCTACGGGAAAGGTAGAGTGGTCAGCACGTCTACTGCTCTAGTAGCTGAAGAACAACAACAACAACAACCACAACAATAACAACAATTTCAACAGTCAGAGAGAATGGTACAGTCTTCCAAGGCTGAGGAAAATGTGATAGTAGCATAATTTGATCCTCCTACTACAAATCAATCCGGTGATGATTTTTACTCCTTGGAAGAGCTGGAGGAATTGGAAGATGAGTCAATGGCCCTGATTGTCAAGAGATTCTCCAATGTCAGATTCAAGAGGAATCCCAAGTTCAAGTACAAGTCCAACTATAACAGATTCCAGAAAGGTGGATCTTCATCCTCTAACACCAGCAGTGGTGGATACAAAACAGGGATGGTTGATCGGAGAAACATTCGATGCTTTAACTGCAATGAGTTGGGACACTTTGCCACAGAATGCAGGAAGCCAAAGCAAGTAAGGAAGAACTCTTATGATTCAAATCAGAAGAGTAAATCTGAAAGGGCTTACCTGGCAAAGGGAAGAAGCTGGGATGATACTGATAGTGAAGATGAAGAAGTTGGGAATCTTGCTCTTATGGCTATTTATGGAAATACTTCATCGTCAAGAAAAGAGGTAAAATTTACTGATGCTGAATTAGTTTATCATCTGGGAGGTTCCTTAGATTGTGCTCGTCATGATAATGAAATGTTAATTCAACAGATCAAAGACCTTGAGAAAGAGGTCAATGAATTAAAACTTGTGCACATTAATCAAGACAATTTAAAAGAACAAGTATCTTTTCTAGAGAATAGAGTTGACTGTTATAGAAAACTCGAAACTATTCTCAAAGACAAGAACCTGAGGTTGATGTTGGTGAAGAACCTGTTAATCATGATGATACTCAAGGTAATGGTGATGGAAATATTGGCAACAATGGAGATACCACTGCTACTGACGGAGAATCATCAAGTCAACCTGGCAACAACTCAGGGGGAGATGCTGAAGGATCAACTAGTAGGACACAACATCCCAATATATTTCAAGGCGAATCATCAAGATCAAATCTTCCAAGACAGACTGTCTGGAATAAAGCGCATCCTTTTGAGTTAATTATTGGTGATCCAGATGTTGGAGTCAGAACTAGACGTGCTACTCAAAATGAATATTTGTTCTCAGGATTTCTTTCTGAGATGGAACCTAAGAAGATTGAGGAAGCACTGATTGATCCAGATTGGGTGATTGCCATGCAAGATGAACTCAATCAGTTTGAACATCAATAAATCTAGAAACTGGTACCTAGACCTACACACAAGAAAGTTGTTGGTACTCGATGGGTATTCAGGAATAAACTAGATGAAGATGGTGTGGTTACAAGGAACAAAGCAAGACTGGTAGCTAAAGGGTATTCTCAAGCTGAAGGCATTGATTATGATGAAACCTATGCTCCAGTGGCTAGACTTGAGGCCATCAGGATATTTCTGGCATTCGCAGCATTCTCGAAATTTAAAGTTTATCAAATGGATGTCAAGAGTGCCTTTCTGAATGGAAAGTTGGATGAAGAGGTATATGTAGAGCAACCTCCTGGTTTTGAAGATCCAGATCATTTGGATTTTGTCTACTTTCTTTTCAAGACTATCTATGGTCTCAAATAGTCTCCGAGAAAATGGTATGACACTCTTTCTGAATTTCTTATTGAAAATGACTTTACTAGAGGTGTCATAGACAAAACTCTCTTTTCTAAAAAGCATAAGAATGATACTATATTAGTCCAAGTCTATGTGGATGATATAATATTTGGGTCTACTAATGATAGTCTCTGTAAGAGATTTACCAAGTTAATGCACAACAAATTTGAAATGAGCATGATGGTAGAGCTGAAGTTCTTTCTCGGATTACAAGTAAATCAAAGGTTAGATGGAATATTTATTTGTCAATCCAAATATCTCAAGGAACTCCTCAAAAAGTACAATCTAGAGGATTTTGCATCAGCAAGGACTCCGTCATCTACAGCTGTCAAGCTTGGACCATGGGAAAACTCCATTAAGGTAGATGTCACAAGCTACAGAGGTATGATTGGCTCATTACTCTATCTTACTGCAAGTAGACCAGATATTATGTATGCTACATGTTTATGTGCAAGGTTCCAAGCGGATCCTAGAGATATTTATCTCGTTGCTGTAAAACGAATCTTGAGATATCTTAAGGGAACACCAAATCTAGGTATTTGGTACCCTAAAGAATCTGGTTTTAACCTTGTTGGATATACAGATTCAGATTACGCAGGAAGTGTTGTTGATAGGAAAAGCACCTCAGGGAGTTGTCAATTCCTAGGTAGCAGGCTAGTCTCATGGTACAGCAAGAAATAACAAACAGTTTCCAACTCAATGGTCGAGGCTGAATATATCACTGCTGGAAGCTGTTGTTCTCGGATCTTGTGGATTAGGAACCAACTACGGGACTATGGCTCTGTATTGAACAAAATTCCTATTTTATGTGATACTACAAGTGCAATAGCCATCACCAATAACCCTGTGCAGCACACGAGGACCAAGCACATCGACATCAGGTATCATTTTATTAGAGAGCACGTCATGAATGGTACTGTTGAACTATTTTTTGTTCCAACAGAAGAACAAATAGCAGATATTTTCACTAAACCTCTTGATGAATCCACATTTACCAGATTAGTTGGTAAATTGGATATGTTGAATAGTTTTAGTGATTAATCTAGTTAATAACTGAGATCTATTCTTGAATGAATTTACAAATGAATTTTTTCATGATTGAAAAATTCATTCGCAAATTTATTGTATCATTTATACCATATTTTTTACTTATTCTATGTAATTTTGTTATCCTATCTTATTTATTTATTCAACTTGTTAATTTTAATATCTCATAATATTTTATTTTCTCTAAAAATATTTTTCTATGAATTTTATTTGCTAAAATTCAAAAGAAATCTATTTTTGGACTAAAATATAGTTATTTCTGATTTTTTTTAATTTTGTAAATATTTTCTGCATTTTTTCCATATTTATATTAGTCTTTATTTGTCTCTTCTGTAATTGTAAATATTGTTTTAAGTTATTTTTGCATTTTTATTTTGTTAATAAAATCGTTTTTATGTTTTTATGTATATAACTGCAATGACAATCGGCAAGACTATTGAAATTGTCTTGCTGAAAGTCATTCCAGTTTTGTTTATTTTAATTTTTAGTATAGTTTTATACTGGAAGGACAATCGGTATGACAATCAATTGTCTTGCCAGTTATTAAACTTATATTATATATATATATTTCTATTTTCATTTTGTACTCGAATGATAATCGGTATGACTATCGATTGTCTTTCCAGTTTATTCATTTTAAATTCCTAGTTTTGCCTAGTATGACAATCGGTATGACAATCGGTAAGACAATCCCGAATTGTCATAACAGTTGTACTACTTAGGCGGTAGTAATCTTTTTTTTTTATTTTCTATCATATCTTCTCCCTGGTATTCTCTCCCGTGTTTAATCTAAACAGTCATCTGCTTCGTTTTTATCAACCTTCAATCGCCATTTTTTTTTGCTCGAGTTCTTACTCAGCTCTCTTAAGCTTTACTTCTGGGTATATACATACACGTGTATACATACAGAAGTGCTGCCCATTTTGTTTAAAAAAAATCAGTTCTTTCATTTAATTGGGTGTGTTCTTCATTTTGTTCTTTTCTCCAAAAACCCAATTCATTTTTGAACTTTAATCTGGTATTGTGTCGTGGGTTTGCAAAATCTGTTCTTCTACTGATTTTGTGGGATAAAAATCAACAAGATACATTTTTTTTATTTTTTGAATATAATTGAATTAATTCGAATTATTAATTAATTTTTAATTCGAATCTAATTTAATTCTTAAAATTGTGAAAGTGTGTGTCTTATTGTATTTGTTTTTAAAATGGCTCTCAATTTCCATATTATCTTGCATCATCATGTTGGGTTTTTTAATCCAGAAAATTGTAATGTTGAGAAATTTAAGCCATGGATTCGATTTTTAAACGATCATTCGATTGTTACCTCCACTATTAAATCAAATGTTCTATTAAATGTCGATTTGCTTAGACTGATTTGCACAACTTCTACTGTGGCCGATGATTCTAACTCTTTTTCATTCACCGTGGCAAACACACAGTATGTAGTTGATGAAACAGCTATCAATAGAGCTTTAAATTTTCCAATGGACAATTTTGTTAATTTACCCACTCATAATGAGATTTCAAACTTTTTCAATGCTATTTACTATCAGGGGGTGATTAATTTGACTAAGTTGTCTAAGTCAAATTTGGTCTCTGAATGAGATATTTTCTTCGATACACTTTCCAAAGTGTTTGCCAACTGCACTAAATCCAATTTTCACAACATCACTTCCACTTTGCAGTATATTGGTCTTACGGTTGTTTTCAATCAAAGGATCAATTTTGGTAAATTACTTTTACCCATTATTCTGAGACGCCTCACTTCAGCTAAGTGCGATCATTCTACAAATCGTAGGGTTTCTTGCTACTACGCTCGATTTCTTATGCTTATAGCATAACATCTTCTGACCCCTGAGCACAAGGCTCTTTTTGCAAACTCATCAGTCGCTGAACCACTTCCTGTAAACAAAAAGATCTACACACGACAAGACACAACCTTTAAATTCACGCAAGTTCCAGTACTTGTATCTGCTTTCATGGCCGACTTCATTCCTTTACCAGTTTTTGATCTTCCCGGTCATAAACAGCAACCTCAACCTCCAGTGGTACAAGCCACCCAGGCACATACTTCAGATGCTCTTCCACTGTAGGTAATACTTCCTGAATCTCAAACTATTCCTACTTTTGATACAAGACCCCCAGTGGTTGATAGGGTTGACCATGAAGTTGTAGAACCACAGCTTCAATCCCAGGTCATAGAGCCAAACACAGAGTCACAACCTATCTCAAACTCTCCCCCACTGTCAAAAATGTTACCGAGAAGGTTAGTTGGAAGTAGTGTGTTTTTAGATGTGGATGAACCCTCAGCTTTGCCTCCTCCCAAGAAGAGAAGAACATATACTGAGGCATCTGAAAGCCCATCCTTGTCCTCCCAACAGGACATGGACTTTGAAATGGCCACTGAACAGTTACTAGAGACATCCTCTCAACAGGATGAATCTATTGAAATTCGCCATCGGGCCATGGGATCTTGTACTGAGTCAAGCACCCTTCCATTACTCACAATGGAAGTAAACATACCAATAGATGACACTCGGGACACAGAAAGAGGAGTGCACATTGAGTATGTTACAGTGCCTGCTATAGCTACGGCAGAAGAGCAGTCACATGCTTCAGAGGGAAAATCTGACTCTTAGCCACCTCTAATAGAGTCATTTTCTCCCCTCCCAGAACCAACACATCTGGCTCCCTCACGGAATTCTCCACTCGCAGATTTATCTGGATAAAATAGAGGGCAACTCGGTCGGTCTATCCCTGAAGCAATTTAGACATTTATTTCCCATGAAAAGATAGATTTGGCTGAGGATCGGGACTCGTGAATTACCATTGCACCACCACTGACCTCTCTTGAAGAGGCTAGGGTGATTTCAATTGCAGGTACAGTAGACCAGCAACAGGATGGCTCCTCACGAGCAATTATACTGAGATAAACACAAGCACGTGAGTTGAGTGAACCAGAAATGAGAGATATTCAGGTGAGTGCACATACAGACACAAACACTGAAAACCTGTTAGCTCAAATTGCTGCTCTGAAGGAACAACTTGCTAAAAGTCAGGCTGAGGCTCAGACATTCAAAGCACAAGTGGTTGAACGGTCTTCTTCTTCCACCTCTATCAATAATCAGATGGCACTCATCAGGAATGATATCTCAGATTTGAAGACCACTGTTGTACCCAAGCTCAACTTCATTCAGGCATCTCCAAATTTAACAGCCGAAGACATTTCAAACTTCTGCTCTCTTCATACTAGAATGAATTCTCTTGAAGATCTGATTGAAATGAACCATTCACTGGACTCTTCCAGATTCTTGAAGATAGAAAAGGGCATGGAACATCTCAATGAAGGGATGAAGCACTTGTATTTCATGATAAAAAAAATTCACTGTCCTACTAAAGAGCGAATGACCTTCTTTGAAGGGTCGTCTGGTGGAGGCTCGGCATCTGGAGGTAATGGAGGTCATGAAGGGTCTAAAGGGAAATCTGTAGAGGATTCCTCAAATAAGGGGGAGAAGTAAGGGAGAAGTGGAAAAGGAAAAGAAAAAGATTCTTCTGCTGGAGAGACAAGGAAGGCTGATGATGTCTACTATAGTGGAGAGCAAGATGACTTCGATATTCTTGATGTTCCCACTGAAACAGTCTTGGAAGATAAAGCTGGTATCTTTGAAGCTCAAGAGGAAAGTAATTTTGAAGACTGGGAAGAGGAAGCTCCAGTGGATCCTGTTTTTGAGAAAGAGTTCCAGAAGCAGCAGTCAGAGTTGATGAAAAAAGAAGTTGAACTTAAAAAGATATCTCAGATTATTTACATGAAGAAAGAAATCCAAAGAACAAAAATTCTTGAAAAGCAACGTCTTCATGACATTAAAGCTGAAGAAAGAAGAAGAGATGTCAATCTGAAGATTGGTGTAAAATGGGATGAAGCAAGAAGAGTACTTGATATACCTCAGCTGAGTATAAACAATGATAGGGAGTTTCTACATCTTCTCGACATGCTGGAAATTTCTAATCGAAACAATGACGTGTACATGAATGCTATCAAGACTGAAATCTCAAGGATCTCAGCTGCTTTTGATAGAACATTAAATGAAATGATCATCTTTGTATATTGTCAGAGTGAAGGATCTTTCAAGGTATCACTTCACATGTTTGAGAATCGTTCTTTATCTGAGATTTGGGTTCTTCTCAACGAAGTCAAAAGAAGCTCAGAATTGAATGAAGTCCTTCGTGAAAGGCTAAAAGAGTTTGCTAATAGGGCTAGTCTTCAAGTGGTCAACTTACCCTTTCAAGTAAGATTCTTAAAGTCTGACTGTCTTCAAATCAGCCATCTCGATTCACAATCTCTTAAAGACTACTCTGCTAAGCATCTTGTCTGGATGGAACATCATTTAAGAACTGTTGGATACTCATCTGAGTTGAAAACTCAAGCTGCTGATCTGATTCAAGCTTATTTTGAAAAGAACATCAAAAGGTACAATCAGTTTAAGAATAAGCTAAAGTCAGTTAGGGTTCAACCAGTTAGACCAGTCAGTTTCTCTTCAGAAAGGGATCGTGTCTATAACAAGGAGCTGCTGCAAGATTTAGAAGAAGGTGAATTTAGAATAGAAGAAGGTGAATTTAGAAGTGAAGACAACTGAATTCAAATAGCTCAAAACTTAATGTAATATGATTAGAGCTTAATGAATCAAGATAGATAAATGTATTCATATGTTCAGTCTAAAGGAACATCTATCTTGTATTCACTTATAAATTTCTTTTGGAATCTGGAAAATGTTAAATATAATCCAGAACTTTTCTGCTATTTACTTTTGCATTTCTGTTTACATCTTTTTCTTATTTATTAGTTGAGTTATCCTCTAGGTATTTGTTGTTATTGTCTAACAAACAAATAGGGGAGATTGAAAGGCATATGTCATAGCCTATTTATTTATTCGAGGATTTAACTCAACTCAAATAAGAATGTAACAAGTAAATAGTGGATCTACCGTCAAAGAGATCTCACAAAGTAACATCTGTCAAAGGATTCAGAAATAATGTTCATCTACAGACTTGAGGAATTAATTCACTGGAAGAAGTTCAAGAAATTGATCAAGCCTCAGTGATAAAAATCAAGATTGTGGATTTAATCAAGTGTCAGAGATCTTGTCAGGGTATCAGATAATTACAGGGTTTTAATCTGAAGAAAATCAAGTTATCAAAGTCAAGACATGAAGAAATGTCACGGGAGTTAGTCACTCATGAACCAGACAGTACATCGAGTGTCAACGTTGAAGTGGTGGAATTGATTCATAATTTTCAGAAAATTTTGTTGTTGTTCAAGAGTAGTATTAATTCTCTATTAATTAATTAAGTCATATAATTTAATTAAGAAACTAAATTATATTTACAAAGATTAATTTATTGATTAATTGAATTAATTGATTAATTAATTCTGAATTAATATTATGAATTTTCATAATTGATTTTGAATTTATATTCAATATTAATTCAGCAAGACAATCATTTGAAGTGGTATGACAATCAATTGTCATACCGAAAGTCATGCCAGTTCAATCAATTGTCATGCCGATTGTCTTGCCAGTTCATTCAATAATCATGTTGATTGTCTTACCAGTATAATCAATTATCATGCCGATTGTCTTGCTAGATCAACGGATTGTTTCACCGATTGTCTTGCCAATTCACAGATTGTCTTGCCAGCTCAATTCAGTTCTATTGAGTGAATTATAAATGAAAACAGCAGCAGATCATTAACAGACATCATTCAATACATTTCAACCAACTCAAGAACAAAAGAAGCAGCAGTCGTAAAAATATTTTATCTCTCAACTGCATTTCAAGTTCATTAATTTCTAGTCATTAAAGTTAAATCCAAACCACTAGGAATCATTCTCTTGTTCTTGTGTAACTATCTAGCGGATCAAAATCCCTAGAACTTAATCTCAATTTGCTTCTGGCATTTGATCTTTTTATTGCAAAAATAGAAAAAGTTCATGTCGAATTTATTTTAGATTTGTGATAATTTATTTGAGATTAATCCCTTGTAAACGATATTGTTGTTGTAACACCTTTCAATTTTAATAATAGTTTTATTTAACTTGAATTTTATTTCACCTTCTTATTCCGCATTAAATTCGATTAAACGGTAAAGTTTGGGACCTAACATTCGGTATCTGGTGAATTTTCGGGAAAAATCAAAGTGTTCGAATTTGGATTCTGACGATCTTTACATACACTTATATACCATATGGAGTACTAATAAGATCTCAGAATATCAATAAAAGAACTCCTACATAGTGTGGCATGAAAAGTTTTCTTAATCAGCATAATCAGCAAAATCACTATTCATAAGGATTACAAAAAGTCCAAAATTTTTGGGGTATTACAACTCCAACCTTATTCCTCCGATGCCTGAACATATTAATGAACTTCATACGGATCGTTTTTGACGTCTTCTTCACCGCAGCTAACAAAACCTTTTGTGCATATACCCAATAAAACAATATGTACTGATCCTAGTGGAACATAGATTATTCTAAAGTCCTTGTTCTATGTTGAGTTATCCAAATCAGTATTGTTGAGTTATACATACAACTTCAATCTTGCTCAACACGCCCTCATAAATTACATATTATGAGGTGCTCTAATTGTTGGGACGCACCCTCCAGATAAAGAAAAAAGGAAAATCCCTTTCATAGATGTTAGGGCGTGCCCTCAATTAGTGGATGAAGAAGGATATGACAATCACACATGGGGGGCACCAACCCATGAAAGTGTTAGGGCACGCCTTGATGGTCAATACAACTCAGAATGGAACTTCAACCCATTGCTTGGACGAATTCTTTGGAAGCTACAAGAAGGAAAATGATTATTATCACTAACCTATCTTTTGCAAGTACTCTATTGAAGAACTCATTCCTGTAATGTAGCCACAAGAAGGTGATGTCCGTGGTCAGAGACCTCCAGGGGTATGCCTGGAAAGAAGGACTCCTCCAGTAGTTAATGGGTGTCCTCATTGGGGATGCGGGATAAACTCTGGTGTATGCTTTAGGAGTTTTTTCTCTGTAGTCAACGGGTGTCCTCGTTGGGAGACTTCGGAGTATCATGCACTTTGCACCCAAAAGCTTGGGATCACTTGTCATATAATCTGGTAGGGGCTCCTTATTTGGGGGATAAGGATGCGTCCAACATTTGGGGTAAACTATGGCTATACATGTATCCACGGACTAGAGAAATAACTGGTAGGGGAGGGTTATCCTTGGCCAGGGAGATGCCTTATCCGCAAACTCTTGAAGCCATGGACGAGTCTTGGGCCTGTGGTTAGGCCTCATTGATGAACATTCCTAAAATTAGTAGAAGACGGTTTCCAGTAGGTTTCCTACTGGGCCTCGGGATGAGAAATCTAAGTCCATTAGGTTTCTTGTTCCCTAAGAACTACAGTGACTTGATTTCCGATAAATAGAGATACGTAGGCAAATTGCGATGGGTGAGAAGTTGAGAGTGCAAAGGAGCCACCACTAATCCTAAGCAATCTCAGCCACCAGTAAACAAAACCACCACACTCTGTTTAATTTTTCAGCGAAGAACCACCATCACAGATATTTTTTCCGGCTACGAACCTCGAATTTTGTTGCTATCAAATTCCTCCGTCAAAAAATTGACGCTAGAAGGAGGGGCTAATCAAAATCTGCATCATGATGGAAGTTCTTACAATGAAGGAAGTTTAAAAGAAAACTCTGGATATGGCTATGGCCGCCATGAACCCTATGTTCCAACTGTGGTGGATCGCCCTACCCCGTACGTTGGGGAGCCAATCACTGGTTCTGATCAGCAACGCTGAGCTATTGCAACAACTGCATTGCATGGGTTATGCCCTGAATGGTTTTGATTCAAAGGCTGAGTACGGTGGAGCGATGCAAAATAAGGAGAGGTTGTCGTCATACCTGCTCTGCTCATGCACCTGGGAAATCCCCGATGGTTGAAGGAGGTGCTCTGATGGGTCATGGTCGAACCAACAAAGGTCATGTTCCAATTAATCCATGATGATTGAATTATTCCGAAGATACGACTCTAATCGTCAAACTTGTGGATGAAGATACCGATGGACGAGAGATGTCGCGAGTGGAACATTGGGTAGCAACACACCCACACCGGTCTAGACTGACTTTAGAAGAGCGACGCCAAGCAGAGCTTTACCTACCACTAAACAGCAAGGTCTAGCCACCCTGAAGACTCATTTAGGGATCCATTTGGGAGATGATGACTTGATATCGTTACTTCTGAAATGGAAGAAAGAAGCAAACCAGGGAGATATAACCCTTCGTGGTACAACGCGTGTACCCTTGAACCCCTCGGGAGATCAGGATCGGCACCGCGACCACGAGAGAGATCCTCCTCATTGTTCGATAGAATGATATGGTCGAGACTATGGAAGTGAACGTTAGAGAAAGTTTCAACGACGCGGAAGAGGTGGAAGGCACTGTATATACCTGGAAGGAAATCGGGCCACCTACAATCATGATTATAGGGATACCCGTTCCTATAACCGAGATGGAAGAGATAATTGTACGTGGGATAATGGCTTAAGGGACACTTGGACCCGTACTCATGACCGCGAGACTCCGCAAGTTCATGGTCGGGGCCAAGGAGAGACTCAAGGTGGAACTCAAGGTTCGAACCAAGAGATACCCGTATACATGGTGGGGTCAGACAAATGTTCAGACCACTAATCAGCCATCGATACCTCCGGGTGCGAATCAAGCGGAGCTACCGCCACCATAACCATAAGAACCACATCCTAATGTGCAAAATATCCCTAGGATTGGGAATTTTAATATGGATGACTTGAAGAGGTTAGTCAGCCATCTGGAAGGAGGAAGAGTTACAGCTACGACGGAGGTTTCTTCATCATTCTCTGCAGCAGTAAGGGAAGTTCAGTCACCAGCAGGATATCGCAACAAAACTAGTGATTTATGATTACATGGGAGTTCCGATCCGTTTGAGTTCTTATGAAGGTTTAATATAGAGATGGACCAAGTTCCAGACTTGGCTAGATGCAGACTTAGAGCTGCAAATGAACAGAGCCGTTCGTGAACAAAACTCGGGATCGGCTCGTTTAAGTGAACTCGGCTCGGCTCGTTTTCTTAAACGAGCCGATCGTGAACAAAAAAATAAGCTCGGATAATTAAACGAGCCGAGCCGAGTTTTTTGTATGATTCGGCTCGGACTCGGCTCGTTTAGCTCGGACTCGGTTCAAACTCGGCTCGAACTCGGCTCGGCTCGGATAATTTTTTTATATATAACATATAATAAATATTTACTAATCACTTGTATAAAGATTTTAAATTTTTTAATTAAAATTTAATACTAAATTTAAAGTAAAATGATTAATTTAATACATATTTTAACAACAAATAATTTAATTAATTTCATACATATCACTACAGCTTGATTACTTTAACAAACAATTTCTAATTAAACTTAACCCTAAATTTCACCTCACACTTTTATTAGGGGAGTCTATAATAAAATCAACCAAAATTATGATTTCGAAAAAATTAAAATAGTGAGTTGCTAAAATATAATATAACATTATAATATTTTTTAAAAAACATAAATTAATTTTTAATAATTATATTTTTCAACCAGTTAAAGGGGCTTGCTTCCTTTATTTTATTTTATATGTCTTTTCTAATCTAAACCAATTTAACTAAAATATCAAAAGTTACTAAATTTTTGACAATCGATATAACAATTTAAAAGTAATGTACGATTTTTAAAGTTATGAATGTTTCAATAATTTAAAATAAAAATTATTTTGTTCTTAAAACTCAACTTGTGAAATAAATTGATAAAATTATATGAATTAAAAAACAAGTGTAGAGTGTGAGTGCGCGTATATAATTGCAAGATGAAATTAGTATTTGATCTCAATATAATTCATAAAATTATAAATTATACTTTAAACTTGGTCGATTAAAAAATATATGCGAACTATTAGTGGACAACTCGACTCGGCTCGAGTTCGGCTCGACTCGGTTGTTCGTGAGCAAACTCGTATTCGGCTCGGCTCCGCTCGTTTATAAATGAGCTGATCGTGAACATTTTTTTTGGCTTGGTTTTTAAACTTGGCTCGGCTCGTTTTAAAAAAAATTATGCTCAGCTCGGCTCGGACAGAACTCGGCTCGGTTCTGTTCGTTTGCAGCTCTATGCAGACTCTTGGCGGTAACCTTTAGAGAAAGCGCCCAGCAATGGTGCCAGAAGTTTGGACCCGGAGTAATTACCTCTTGGGATCAGATTAAATCCTTATTCTTGACCAAGTTCCAAGTAGCTTTGAGGTATGCTCCACCAGTGACAATCTTGGCCAATATCAAGTAGCGGGAGAATGAAAACCTAACCTCCCACTTTGAAAGGTTCAATGCCGAGTCAACTAATGTGAGGGGTGCATCGAATGAAGCTCCAAAAAGTTTCTTAATAACTGGGCTAAGAGTAGGTTTGGAATTTTGGAAGCATTTACAGGGAAAAGATCTGGATACAATGGCGGACGTTTTGGCCCAAGCAGAGTCTTTTAAGGCCGTGGAATAATCTCAGGCGGAAGTTTGTCCTGTCTCACAAGGAAGCCAAAAGGGAAAGTCGGGGAAGAGAGAAAGGTCATCGAGTATAAGATATTAACGAGATAGTTGTAGTCCAAACCGAGTAAATGTCGCCACTGTGCCGAGAGAGTGGAGTCCTCCCTCAAGTTATGACAGCAGGACGAGTGGTTATACTCTCTTGTTGGCCTTGACATCTTTGAGGTTAACAACAATAAGGGACTTTTCAGAAAACCTGATTCTTTGTCATCCTGAAAAAGTAAGGATAAAAAGAAATATTGTGAATATCATGAATCCTCTTGGCATAATACCCATAAATATCGCCAGCTGAAAGATGAGATTGATGCTTTGATCAAAGAAGGCTATCTTGGAGAATGAGTAATTAAAGAGGTAAGAAGACACAAGAGTACCTCCGACAAAGTAAAGGAAGAAGGCAGTCCACGTGGATCCAACAATGAAGTTCTTGAAGATAAAAAATTTGTCAAAGACGGAAGCATTCGAGTAATATTTGGAGGAGATCCTGGCATGGAGTGCAGCAACCGAGCTTTAGGAAGATATGCAAGAGAGGCGAGGTACAGGCCTTTAACTGACATTCATAGCTTGGAAACCAGGTCGACGAAAGTATTTAAAGGTGAATCTATGGATATTACCTTCAGGGAAGCAGATGTAAGGTGGGTGCATCACCCTCACAATGATGCCTTAGTTATATCTCTTCAGATTGGGACTAAGAATGTCTACAGAGCCATCGTGGATAATAGAGGTTCAGCGAACATCCTTTACTACAACACTTATAATAAAATGGGTTTTCCAGATCGAGATATGTCAACAAAAGATACTTGAGTCTACGAATTTTCCGGTGAAGGCATCAGGGTCATGGGTTCGATTCGGTTGCCATGTACTTTGGGAGAAAGTCCCTATTCTGTAACTAAGATGCTTGAGTTTAAGGTCCTCAATCAAGAATGCTCCCATAATGTATTACTGGGTCCTAAGAGAGATCGGAGTCATCACTTCTACTCATCATATGAAAATAAAATTCCCTACCCCGAATGGGGTTGGAAGCATAAAACGTTTACAATATGATTATTTTAGATGATGAATAGATAAAATGATTGTGCCTCCAAGTAAGGAGATCCGTGTTCACTACTTTGTTGAGCACGAAAGTGAGTACTTCACTAGACCAACTCCGACAACCCTGTTTTTAAAGAATATCCCGAAGATTGAACTTTTGGAGGACGAGGTACTTCTGAAAAATGATGGAGTCCAAGAAGATTTCAATGGAGAACAGCTTGAAGGGAGAGTCGAGGCTTTATAAAGTCTGAAACCAACACAAAGTAGATTCCCATCCTACGGAGGGCGCGCCTTCACCATAAACAGTTATAGGCGAAGTTGATGCCCCTCTTGAAGAGGGTGCGCCTTTCCAGTTAGAAACAACCTTATTGAAAGATAAATATCTTGACTTATCCACGCATTCCTTTGTCTGTGAAGGAAATGGGACCAGCTAAAGACATTATTTCTATCAAAGGACTTCTGGTAATAATGAAATGTATTAGTTTGAAGTATTAAAAAGCAAGTGCTAAATCTTGAATTCTTCTTCTTTATTGTAATGAGCAGCATGACAAGATCTAGAATACTCCGAGTCTGAACTGGAAACAGTATCCTTCATGCTATATACGCCATTTGAGAGTTTATCAAGATGAATTTGAGGCATGTTCTGAGAAAGGCCCTGAATAAAGCAATTTTTATTAGTAAAAACAACTTAAACTTTAATATCTTCACATAATTTGATCATAGAAATTAATTTAAAGTGAAAGTCTGGTACATGCAGTACTCCCTGTAATACTATATCATCAGCAAGTCTAATTGTCCCAATGTGTTGAACCTTTACCTTTCTTCCATCAGATACTGTTATAAAACTATCAGATTCTGTCACTACCTCATAAGAATGAAACTGCTCAATGGAGGGACAAATATGTTCTATTCAGCCACTATCAATTAGCCATTCATTAGTGAAAGCAGAGAATAAACATACTTTACCTACCAATAAATCATGCTTAGTTATGCCACCGTTGTTGTTTCATCTTGAAAATTGTCAAATTGAGTTGAACTCTGCTTCTGCAACAAATTCAAAAGCTGGTGATATTGTGCTTGAGTTACATGATGATCATTAGAATCATTTGTGATATTATAAGCTACATCAGGAACAGACTGATTTTCAGAAGTATCATTATCTTTGAAGTGTTGAGAGAAGGCTGCCAATTTCATGTCTTGTTTCACTTGAAAACCAGGTGGATATCCATGAACTTTGAAACATCTCTCGAGATTATGTCATGCAATTTTCAATGAGTGCAGTAATACTTAGAAGCTGGCTGGTTTTGCCTTGTAAAATTATTTCCAGATGTATAAGTTCCATTGTTCTGAAATTTTCCAGTATGTGTGTCAGAAAATTCCCAAAGTTCCTTTGTCCTTGATTATTAAATCTTCTCATGTCTACATAGAAAGCCATAACTTCAGACTGTGTACTTAATTGAGATATCTTCTTATGTCGTTCTTCTTGAGCAAATAGTCTATACGCCTGAGAAGCACTTGAAATTGGTTGCATCATCAAAATGTTTCCCCTAAAAGCAGCAAACACATCACTTAACTTCATAATGAACTCTAACATTCTCTGTTCTTGCTATCTGTTCTGAATTCTCTGAGTCAAATTACACGTACACGGTTTGCAAGTACAATGAGGTAATGGATTAGCATCACTGATACCATTCCAGATAGTCTTGATCTTGTGAAAAAATCTAAGATAGAGTCATTTCCTTATTTCAATTCGAGTAAATATTGTTCAAGGGAGTAAATCTGAGTCATTGAAGTATATCCAAACCTTTCTTTTAAGTCATCCAAAATCTCCTTTGCAATTTGCATAAAGAGCACACTTCATTCAATTCAAGGTTCTAGGTTAAACAATAACCAAGATGTAACCAAACTATTAAATTGTTCCCAATGTTTGTATTCTGCAGCAGTAGAGACTGGAATAGGTATTGTACCATTAACAAAGCCTAGTTTGTTTTTTGCTGATAGAGTCAAGATCGTAGACCTTTTCCAGTTGTGAAATCCGTTTCCATCAAATTTCACAGAAACCAGTTGCACAGTTGATGCATCAGACGGATGTATGTAGTAAGCACTAGAAGGATCAAGATTACTATAAACATTTTGATTCTTTAGATTGTTTTAATTGTTTTGGGCGTTTTGACTTTTTGAGTGTTTTGATTGTTACAAGAATTTTGAGCCCTGACAGAAATTATCTAGAAAAGATCGATAAGAGTATAAGCACGGAGTAAGTTTAGGAACTGAACATAATATTGAGTCAGGTATTTTATCAAACACTTTGTGATCAATCACAAAATATTGTAGAAAATCAAGAAATTATGTGTTTATACTACCAGATAGAAAGTTCGCACTTGAATCAGTCAAGTACCATCACAGATATGATCTTATGAAATGAGAAAGTAATCAATCAATTGATTTTAAGAAGAAACTTCAACAATTAATCACGATATCAGCAATTCGTTAAAAACAACGAATTTATTAACAATCTATTATCACAGATGAACAATCTATACGAAGATTGACATTAAGACGAAGAAGATAGCACCTATTTTTTTACTACGAAGTGAAAAAACGAAGACTAAAACACTTTGAAGCACGCAGAGATTACAGAAGATTACAGAAGAATGGTGGGGATGATCGGAGATTTTCAAGTTTTTCTTCAGGAACCGCCATGAAAATGCTTTGCAAGCTCTGATACCATGTTATTTTATGCAATGTAAAGAAGAGAGAATTGTATTGAAAGTTTAAAGAGTTACACAGAGATTAGACTTGTACTTATATACAGAGAATTTAAACTATGTAAAGAGGTGGGAAACTAACCAACTAATCTACCTAATTCTCCTTCTAGAATTAATATTAATATATTAGTAATAGATGGACTTATATATTCAATACAGGCATAAGTGACTCAACCATAAAATGATGGGCGGCTCGGGCCATATTCAGATTCATAGATGGACCGATATATTCGGGTTCATGAAAAAAAGTTAGAGTGTAAGAGAATTTTAGCCTATTTTTATATAAAATTAATAAAAATGATCGATTTCTGAAAAGTCGGCAAATTTTAGCCGATGGGATAAACAACTGTCAGGAGTATTCAATACTCCAATTTATATGAGATATCCAACTATCAGTAGAGTATTCAACATATGAAATATCCAATTACGAGTGAAGTATCTTATACAATACAAATTGGGATACCCAAGTGACGGTGAATTAATCAATCGGTTAAAATTGGCCACTTTTTTCATAATAATTATCATATTTACTCAAGCTTATAGGTTCTAAACGTTTAATAGAATCATTCACATAATATTTACGTAAGCAGGGGATTCAAAATTTTAAATATATCTCAAAGCAATTTGTGTTGAGTCGACATATTTTTGAATCCATATTTGTAATAATCACAATAAATTTGACATTTTTATTTTTCAACATCAACAGAGCCTATTGGCCCTGTTTTCAGAAAAAAAATCTGTTTTGGATCATTTGAACTTAACTTCTCTATCTTGTATTTATTTATGTTGGATGTTATTGTGAGGATTTTGTTTATCTCCCATTTATGAATCTTCCCATAAAATTCGAAGCTGATGCAGTTACATCTAATTACTATGTCCCTGCCAACGCCACGGGGAAATTAAAAGTAAAGTAATAACTGGTCTGGGAGTATGTTAGCATAATGTTATAGAAGCATGGAGATTGCTGCCTATTTTTAGTATTCGTATCAGCAAAACAAACATTGATAGCACGAGCAAGTCTCAAAATAAATGTAGCTATTCCTGTAACTTAAAAAAAAGTATCCAAATGAAATTATGTTCTAGTTATTTAATCTTAAAGTACAAAAATATATTTGTCACTTTATTAATGCATTTTGACACTGACAAATATAACAATATTTACTATTGATTCTATATCTAGCATCAATTATAACATTTTACTATTTTACATCTAATTTTAACATTTCATAGAGTTGGTTGATTATTTTGTTGGGAAAAATCTCAAATTGATCACTGAAGTGAAGTTACAGTATCAAAAAATTGATTTAATCTTAACGGGGTCTCAACCGTACCACTCTAGTAACCGATAATGACATATCTGTTAGTTTGACCGGTTGACCAGACGGGAAGGTGACGTGGCTAACGTTTTTTGGACAGAGTGGCTCGGTGGTGTTACGTGGAATGTGAGTCAGAGCCGACAATTAAAAATTAAACAAAAGAAAAATAAATAACAAAATAACAATTAGAAATAAAACTATATTGACCCGTAAATTACCAAATTAAGGATTAATATGTTCAATCGAGGTTCAATTGAGGAGTGAGAGAAACCCTAAATATCGAATCGAGTGCGAAAACCAGTTTGGAATTGGTTCAAATCGTCTCAAACTGAAGAGGTATGTTCAATTGAATCTCAACAACACTTATGTATGCATATTGAACTTCGATTGTTGTGTTATCTGGGTATATATGTGTAATATCATTTTGATATTTGATTTACAATGTTCGTATATATGTTGTTGAGTTTAATCTGATTATGTAAGTAATGTTGTTGTATTTAATTTGATTAATCTGAAATTGTGCATTCCGTGCTTAGTTGTTGTATTTATTTGCATGTTACAGTTCAATGTCGAAGGTGCATTTATACATACACCACCATGGTGATTTTACACCTATTCCTAATGTCAAGTATGTTGGTGGTGAAGTTGATGTCCTTGAAGATTTTGATACTAATTTGTTGTCTTTTAGACATTTGGATGAGTTTGCTGGTAAATTTAGGTATCACCCTAGTGAGTTAGTGCACTTCAAAACTGATGGGAAAACATGGGAAAATGGTACAAGGTTGTTGTTTGATGATAATTCAGTGAGAAAGATGGTTGAGATACATAGAGGTTTAGGTCGAATTGATCTGTATGTGGATCATTATGAGTTAGATGAGGTGATTTATGGCACTGATAATGGGGGAGGGGGTGGAGAAAAATAATGTAGTGATGACAGTGATCAATCTGATCCTGAATATGATGTAAAACCAGAGAGCTCTGAGTCTGATGAAGACAGTCTGTATAATGAGTTTGGAGAGAGTGATGATGAACTCAGGACTAATAGAGAGAATTGCAAAAAATTTAAAGAATCACAAAATATTAACAAAACTAGGTCTGATGTTAGAGTAACCAATCCTAGCAATATGAGTGATGATGACTCTGACTTTGCTTCTGATGAACTAAGATCAGAGTCATCTTCTAGTGAAGATGAGAATGTTAGGATTGGTTATGTTGGGCCTCCAAACCCCAAGAAGGGGAAGAAAACCAGGACCACTGTTAGGTATGGACAAAAAGATGAGATTATGAGGTGGCAGGTGGGGATGAAGTTTGGGTCTATGGCAGAGTTCAGGGATGCTGTGAGGCAGTATGGAATTAAGGATATAAGGGGAATTCAATTTGTGACTAGTGATTCTAAAAGGTGTCAAGTATGTTGTGAGGCTGATTGCAAGTTTTACATATGGTGCCGCAAAGACAAAGATGGTGAGAATTGTACCATTAAAACCTTGGTTAATGAACATAATTGCACTAAGCCCTATTCTAACAGGCTTGCTAGTGTCAAATATCTAACTGAAATTTATGGTGAGAGAGTTAGGAGAAACCCACAGTGGAAAGTGAAAGAAATGGCAGAGGCAATCAAAACAGAATTGGAGATTGAGGTGCCAAGAATAAAAATATTGAGGGTTAGAAAGGCTTCATTAGAAGGTGTGCATGAAGCTTTGAAGGAGCAGTACTCAAGGCTGAGGGATATGGGGCATGAGATTTTACTTAGTAATCCCAAGAACACAGTGCAGATAAGGACTAGTAGGCTTAATGAGGGTGATCCCAATAAGTTTAAGAGGATATATATATCTTATCATGCATTGAGGGAAGGCTAGAAGGCTGGGTGTAGACCTGTCATAGGCTTTGATGGGTGTTTTTTGAAGACAATCTGTGGAGGCCAATTGCTTTCAGCTGTAGGTAGGGATGGTAACAATCAGATGTTTCCAATAGCCTATGCAGTTGTTGAGAGTGAGAATACAGATAGTTAGAGATGGTTTACTGACTTATTAAGTGAGGATCTTGGACTTGGTGATGGCACTGGGTACACCATTATATATGATCAGCAAAAGGGACTTGACAATGCTTTAAAGGATTTGTTACCAGGAGTTGAGCACAGGTTTCGTGCTAGACATCTATATAGCAACTACAGGAAAAGGTATGACATAAATAATTGATGTATTTCTTGTTTTTAATTATGTACAGACATATTATAGCTTATTATATGCACTTATATTTCATTTCAGGTTCTCATCTTTGCTTCTAAAAAGAGCATTCTGGAATGCTTGTATGTCCACATACCCTGCAGCACATACTAGAGCAATGAAAGAATTGAAAAAGCTTTCCAATCCTGCATATGAACAACTTTCTAAACTACCTCCAAATGTGTGGACTAAGGCATAGAGGATGGAGCACCTGTGGAAAGTCAAGCAGAAGAACCAGTGGTGACTCAAGAAAGCACAGTTGAACCAATCAAAATTCCTAAAAGAAGATTGCCCTTTGTGAAAGATGACAACCCTGCAGGTAAAGCATTTTGCTTAACTGGGGATAAGTCAAATGAGCTGGAAACAAATTTGAAAGGAGCTGTGGGTGACAAAGCTCTGCTAATCCCACAACCTGGGGTGTCACAGTTCAAACAACCAAGAACCTCTTAATCTGCAGCTGGAGTGACATAAAGGACCTCAACCAGACTTCTAGCAAAGAAGCAGTTCAAGTTCAAGAACAGTGAAGATGATCCACTCACAATTGCAGATTAATTGCATCCTTGAATGTCTTTTACTAGTATTATGAACCCCTTGCACTATTCGTTAAGTCTTTTGGAGATTATGGTAATTTGTAAGCTAAATGCTTTTATTTGGTAATTTGTAAGCTAAATGCTTTTATTTTGGAGATTATGTTCCAAATGCTTTTGTAAGACATTTCTTATGCAATTTAATGGGGCTACTGCTTTTATATTACACATGTTCATTTGCACTTATGATTAAATAGGGGGCATATGTTCATTAAACCACATTTGAGTTCATTCAAATATTCATTACATACATGACATTTGCAGTCATTCATCAAATTCATCTACCAACCACATTCATTTTATCCACCTACCAGTCATCAACCACATCTTCTACATCTACTAATCTACTTGCACATTAACACCACTGCAAACATTAATACACAAACAATCACACAAATTTTCAACTGTGTCTTCAAGCTATTATTCTCCACCATTAGATCATGCACATCTTCTTTCAAGGCCTTCTTTTTTTCAACATTTTCTGCAAGATTTTCCTCCACAAGCTTCAATTTTTCCTCCAAATATAATCTTCTGTGATTTAATAAGTAATCACATCAAATGCCCTTCCACTGAAATCTTGATCAAACCATTCAAAAAAATGGCATCCAGCACCAACTTCCTAAAAAAATTCGAAGTAACAAAAAATATAAATTTCAAGAATATAAACGTATACAAACAAGAATAATTTCTAATTAATTTTCCAATTACCTTCACTGTACCACATGTATAAAATCGTCTTCCTGGGTTATTGTGAGTCCATGAGGTATTCACCCTAGCTCTTTTACCACACCAACACCATTTCTGCTCCCTTTTCTGGCTCGATTCCATGGTAGAAGTACTCATATTTATTACAATAAAACTTGTGATATTTATATACATATATATATATATTGGGTTAGAGAAGAGAACACAGTTGTGTTTGATTAATTATAACGTTACAATCCACCTCAGCTGCTGAAAGAGCCGTTAACAACCATTATGTCCAAAAAACGTTAGCCACATCACTTTCCTGTCTGGTCAACCGGCAAACTAACACAGATGTCATTATCGGTTACTAAAGTGGTACGGTTGAGACCCCGTTAAGATTAATCAATTTTTTGATATTACAGCTCACTTCAGTGACCAATTTGAGATTTTTCCCTTATTTTGTTTGGGTGCTATAATTTTAGCAATAGCACCCACCTTACCATCAAAGTTGGACTTGCTCTAATATGATCAGCACGAGCATTTATATACTAACCCTAAATAAACAGAACATTTTTCAATTAAAGGGATCCACTTCCTCAACTTATCTTGTGTCTCTCTTGAGAACTGCTCTGTGCGTTGCATTGGACTACATTATATTTGACACATACAATTCTTTTGTAAATAAAAGTGGATGGTTTTGTACATACTGACATACCGTGTCTACCTCCAACAGCAACATGTTTTTGTACTTCAAATTAAACTGGACTTTAACCCAAATTGAACTCCACTAAAGAATGCTTGATTCAATTTTAACTCAAACAAAAAAAGAAATCACTAACTTTTTCAAATCGGTTAAAACTCAACAAATTAGGCTTATCTTTATTCGGTTGATTAATAGGCACTCAAAATTCGACCCCGATAACATATAAATAATTACATACACGTATACAGAGAGAGACACACACAAAGACACCGAGCTTTAAGCTGTAAACTAAGCAGCAGCTTGACTCTAGACTTCATTAGAAAATTAATTGCATTTTGATTATTAAGTACTTGAGCAGTGTTCCTGAAATCGGCGTATCGGCCGAAATATCGGCTGGACTCACGTTGCCGATATTATTTTTCCAAATCGCCGCACTATACGTATAGTTGACATCGGTCAAATTTCGGGTCAAAAATCGACATAATCAGACATTGGGTCAAGTACTAAACATACAAAAAATTTCACAATCACAACTGATTCTTTCTGCTGTGATATAACAAAAAATTATACAAAAGAGTTGAATGAGGAGAAGGAAAATACTTCGGTCAATGAATCATAAACTCCCAGTGAATAATATGAATACGAAGAAGAATAAGACGGAAACAAAGAAGTAGAGAAGGAAAAGTTTCAGACGGAAACAGAGTTGATGGTAAGACGACAAAGGAAAAAGAAAGGGAGGGAGAGACTGGAAAAGATCACATAACCAGGGGTACTAGTACTAGTGTTAATTTGTACCCCATGTAAAGCAGTACATTTCTACGGTACAGCTCCAATAACAATTACATTAACAATTACATGGGCTGTAACCAAATTAGGTCCACGGACCATATATCTACAAGGCCCAACTGCAATTTAATGTCTCAAGGTCTGATCCATCATATATTTAACATATATTTTTAAAAAATAATATTAAAACATATCCGATTTTATTCCGATTTTATAATCCGATAAATCTCTGATTTCTGATAAATCGCAAATCGGTATATCAACCAATTTAGTCCGATTAGCGATTCATGTAACCATGGCAATAAGTAGGATATGGTTAAGAACATAGTTGTCACAAAGTACTAACCTCGTAAAGCAGAGCAACTCGAGGCAACTTCTAATCATATGTAATATCGACTATTAAGTACTTGAGCAGTGAGTACATCACCATGCTGAAGGAGCTTAGTCACTTGAACACTTGAGGCAGGACACAATTTCAAAATAATGTCAATACTATCAACTTATGTATGCACTAAGCATTGTGATTACAGAGAAGAATTTCAGCACTAACAGAATAAAATCGGGAATTTTCCTTGCATGTCCGTGTAACACATACTCAATATAGAAATTAAACACTGACAAAAGAAACATATAGATTACGCATATCTAAGTCCTCTAATCATAACCCTTGACGTGAATGCATAGCAGCTCCATTTTGGCATATAACGAGAATATATGTACATCATCCCCGTGAAAACAACAAAGTTATTAAATTTGAAACTACATAGCACAATATACATTTCTATTCAAAATGCAATTAATTTTCTACATTGTACTAAAATTGTATGCAAACAGACCATTTGCAGGACCTTATAACACATTGACTAAAAATGAAAGAAACTTGTGAAAAAAGAAAAACACTTCACAGCTCACACAAGTACTTAAGAAGCTTTTTTAAGGCTTAGACTTCAAATTGAAATATAATTTACAGTGTAAGTACGTTTTTAACAGATGGCTACAACTACAAGAAATACAATTTTCTGAGCCACAACAGTAGTACAACGGCAAAATCCTTAATATCAAGGTTACCAATCCCCCCTACTAGGTGCCAAGTTGCTAATCAAAACAATACACTCTTACCAAGCAGCAAGTTCGTGAGAATACATATATTTGCACCATTTAAACATATTATGAGTATAAGACGTTTTCTAGGTGACATTTATTTGATGATCTTGCTTCAAATTAACCTCATCATTTACTTGATGATCATGCTTCAAATTAACCTCCTTAACAGGTAATGGCGACCATGCAACAGTTCTCTCGACAGCATTCCTTCTCTTCTGTACAACCACAGGGGCAACCAGAAACAAGATCATAGCAGCAACTACAGAAGCCCACACACTTATATCAATACCTGACCTGCAATTCATGATTGATTTTGCCGAAACTGGTCCATCAAGACTACCGAAGGAATTATTTATCTTCATAATTTCAACTCCATTCAAAATAGCATCAACAGCATGTGGGATGCTCATATTAGAAGGACCGACACTAAGGGTTATAACTCCCGAGTTATCTCCATCCACCACAAAATCAGCATAGAAAGGAGAAGCCAACATATAATTCGTAATCAAAGAGAGATCCAAATTCTCATACGCCAGATTCCCATTTACATAAACGTTAAAATAAAGCATACCAATCGAGATACTAGCAATATCGCAGAAATGCATCCGAATAAGATACTTGTAACCTCCAACCACAGAGAATACCAACGTAATATTTGATCCAGAAACAGAGTCACTCTCACTAGCAATCACCCTCGCAGTATTATAAACATTATCCGGACCAACCTCACGACTAGCCCCTCCCATCCGATACTTAATCCGACCACCAAAATGAACCTTCATTGATCCATCCTTCACCTTCATGAACTCATCATCTGTAACCCAAGTCCTCCACAAAGAATCATTAAACGGGGTAACCTTATAACCACCTACATTCACCCTATAAACATTTTCAAAACCATTCTTCATCAACCCCTTAACCTCCTCAACACCATAAGAACTCACAAACCTACCCACATCACCTATCAAATCTTCGGGAGCCGAAATCACTTCAATCCCGCTAACATACCCAACACTCTTTTTCTTTGATGGGACGAAACTAACCACAACCTCATCATCATCATCCCAAACAACATAATCTTTAACTACAAAATCCTCCACATTCCCAGCAATAAAATCATACAACAACACAAACCCATTAACCAAAACATGAAATTTAACACTAACCCCATCAAAATCGTTCAAATTCAAAACCCCAAAATGCAAACGAATCATAAAAACACCTTTCTTTTTCACATCAAACACATATCTTGAAGGCCTTATAAAAACCCTAGAAGTATGATAAATTGGAGACAAATTATGATCTGGGGTTGAGTCACTTACCAAGATTGATTCACCTGAGGAGAGAAAGTGGGACCCTTTTTCCGATGAGTCGCCGGTGAAGCTGCGGTGGTCGGAATGTTGGGTTGTAGGTGAAGACGAGCCACAGTTGATGAGATAGTGATCTGGGGGAGAGAAAGAGGTGATTATATGAGATACATACAGGATATAGATACAGATTATGAGGAGATTGGGGGTTTGGGTTATCTGGGTTGCCATTATTTTGGGGAGAGAGAGAGAGTTTGTTTTTTATATTGATTGCGTTCTGTAACGCGTTAGGACAGCTGGGTTAACTCGTATGCGCATGAATCTTGGACTGTTCAATTCATTTGTGCCTGCACCGCAGACTACATTTTATGAGTTTGGTATATTTTTATTGGTGAAATTGTTATAAATGCAGGAGATCATCAATATTTATCATTAGAGGATCAATAAAAATACATTAAATTCATGAAAATTAGTACTTATTGTATACTCTTGGACAAATATTAGAAAAATCGTATATCTAATTAATTTTCAATACTCTCTATTTTTTTAATTTCTTTACACTTTCCTTTTTGGATGTCCGTCTATTTCTTTACATTTCAAAATTTACCAAAAATAGGCAATGGATCCCTCAATTTCTCCATTTTTCATCCCTTTTCACACTACTTTTACACACTATCTCCCGTTTATATATTAAAAATCAATAGAACTCACCACTTCACCCACTTTTTTTTCTCTTTTTCAATACTTTATACATATTTTTTAATCTCCATGTCCAATTCTTTTGATTAAAAGAACAGAGGGAGTATATTATTAGTTAGTTTTTTACTTTTTGCCTTGTGTTTCTAAAAAACATACTCCCTCTCTGTCCCAATCATTTCTTTACACTTTTTTTTTGGAATATCTCATCCAATTCTGTACATTTCAAAACGTACCATATATAGTCAATGGGGTCCCAATTCTTAATCTCTGTTTTTTTACATCAAATTCAAAATGGTTAATTTGTGGTTTTATCCTCTTACCAGGAGGCGGTTCAACATTTAATTGTTCCGTTCTGTACTGTTTTTTCTGCTAGTTAGTGTGTTTTCCCAACTAGATTCTCGTTTTAAAAAAAACTGTACTCTATTATGTATTTAGAGAAATACTTGATTTGCGGTCATTAGACTCGGTACAGTGGTTACACAAGTGACAGCATATTGGAAGCATAGCATAGCTTTACATTGCATGAGTGTTCATCTATAACTTCATTTTACTTTGAAGTATAGATTGAGGATAGTGTAATGGATGAAACAAATCTGACTGCAAGTTGATCCTAGGATAGTGCACTATATACAAACAATTGGTAGATACCCAGACAGCAACAGCTGAATAACCCATAATGCAAGCTTAAACTAAATACTTCCCAATATTTGATAATCCAACCAAAGTGTGCCAAGTACTAGGACATTATTGTTACCATTGTAGTTTACCTTATAGATTAGTATACTTTGAGGTGGTAATCATATTTCTGTTCTCTTACAAATTCTGGTTTATGTCTTCAAGCCTGATCGAATATTTAGATTCGTTTCATTCTATCAGGCTCAAGCTACTTTGGTCTATGGGAATATGCCAAATTGTATGTTAAACTTCAAAATAAGACATTATAGGACTCAATACAAAGACTTAAGGGTTTGGATTTCGTATATACTATGTTATGATCATTGTCAAGTTGAGTGTTTCCAGTCAAACCACATTGTTTTCAATCATAATCCGACTATACATATTCAGTGTTTCTGTTTCTGCTGAGACAGCCGGAAAGAAACCTCAATTTAGCCAGATTATAGGAAAAACAGTCAATTAAAAAATCAAGCTGAAAGTACCTAAAATAGTGAGACTTCATATCCTCTGCAGAAAAGGGGTGCTGTAATCTGAAGTACATCATATCATATGGTTGATGACAATTAAAGGAAGTTCTGGACCTTGTTACAGAAAAGAAGAAGTAACCTCATCACAGATGCACCTGTTTGCGCACACACACAGTACAAATTTTAGTACAAAAAGATAATTAGAACTTGGTTTATCAGCAATCTCAGCCCGAGCCAAGCCTGAAATGCACTTTGGAAACTGAGTTATGTTCAGATACCACTTTCACACAATAGTTAAAATTTAATTGATGCTTATTTCAAGTAGTAGTAGCAGTTAAGAAATGTACAATACTACAGCAGCGTGTACTGTATTCTACATTATTTCAGAAGTTGTAATAACCCTAGTCACCACAATTTCACTTCAATATTAGACCAGATCATTACCGAGCACTCGAAACCGATCAACCAATATCAACCCACTTCGCTGTTGCAGATATTTTATTCGGTAGCTGAAGAACTTGTGTATTACCATCTGCTACATTACAGTAGAGGACACTGTATCCAGGTAATAGACGGTGATGAGGTAGGCCACCATAATTGGGCTGAAGAACATAAGCGTACAAGCCTCTATCTCTTGCACAGAAGCAATTATGTGACCTTGACAAATACAAACTTATGTTGTTCATCTCATCATTGCTCAAGCTTTGCCACTTAGTATGGGTGTCATTATATGTGGAAATGCTGAAGGATGCCTTGTCATCATAGCCGCTTGCAAAAAGCTTAATTATATTCCCCTCGTGCTCCACGATGTAATTTACTCCCATTTCATTCCTCAATCCAGGTACTTCTCTACAACATTGATTATACATATTATATATGATCATTTTTCCCCATATGTTAATGTAGTAAATCTGTTCTTTAATACTAATCAGACCGCGGCATCCTTCAAAAACTATTGGATGATCTATGGAAAAGTGTTCATTCCACATGATATCTCCAATGTAGTTTGTTCTTAGCATTGTTTCACAAGATTTACCCGCGCCAAGGAGGACCACCTGCTCAGGAACACCAGCTTTTGTGGAAAAACATCCATAATATTCCCAAATTTCTTCAACATCTGGCAATTCAATCTTAGCTTTTGTAAAAGGGTTCATCAAGAACAAAGAATCAGGCAGCCTTTCATATGGCTCATGAAAGTTCTTTTTCCTCATGAGAACCCATCCTTGCTTTGAGAAAAGCACTTGAGAGTTCCTAAACTCGGGAAGGTCGATGGTGAAACTTTTCTTTCTTGTAATGCTGATGAACTCGTGTGAACTACTGTTTTCTTCATCTTTCTGTTGCATAATCCATGGCATGCCATCCCCAACTACTTGCTTTTTTGGATAGTTCAAGGAAGCAAACCACCAATCACGACATACAGCTTCTAGGCACATACTATCGAATATGTCCAACTTATCTTTAATCATCCATAAAATAACGGCAGGAAGAGAAGACCAGTTGACATCATTTCCTTTGTTCACTCGAAGCATCATCGCTGCAGAACATAACAAAATGTTTAAAATCAAGAGAAGCAAGATATATTAGTAAAAACTAATGACAGAAATTACACAATGGAATGCAAATACATTTGTGAAGATATAACCAGAGTTTCTTTTCTTGCAGATCTCCTTGTTACATGTATCTCCGAAGAATTAGGTCAATTACCAAGAAAAACAAAAAAACCCTGTTTCATTTTACTTTCAAATTTTGAAATGTAGTCAATTTTTACAGTACTCAAAACTAAAAATAGAACATTATCATAGTAGAAATGAGTGTAATGATCAACTGCACAAGTAACATCGCAGAAGCTGAAAAACATCTTAATTAAGTTCTCCGCGTTGTGCTCGATTTGTCGTCCTCTATTAGCCAAATTAAAATCTTCTGAGCGACAACGAAGGCAATATTAAATTTAACTGGCAATACTAGAGGTAAGGTACTTATTTAACATATGAGGGAACCTGCATAAATAAGAGTTTAGACTTCGAAGATGCTGGCTCCATGCTACATGTCCTTGTATATGACCAGTTGAAGGGTTATCGACAAATCTTTAAAGACCCCCCCCCTTCTGAATATCTAGTTCCCAGAATTCATAACTACTCTGAGTTTGATCTAAAAAGGTAATGCCTGTTGGTGCTATTTACACATAAGCGTAATATAAAGGATTCAAAAGAAAGGCCGTGTTAATACAGCATATGAACTAAGAATCTCACTAAGATCAAATATTAACAACTAACATGTCAATTAACAACAAAGTGATAGTTATGTAAAGAGACATATTTAATACATATTCTGAATAAATAAACATACCCTAATTATATATTAGAACTTGGAGCAGAGAGGAAGGAGGGGGTAGCATGCAGAAATAGCTTGTTGCCTTCTCTGTTATAAGACGCGTGGTTTTTATTTTTGGTGCTATAAAGAAGCTAAGCTCTTCATGTTTTCCTCATGTATGTATGTGTATGGGATATATATCATCTTCATCCTCCGTAAATAACTAAATAACCATTGTGGTTCCCTTTTCCAGACGGCTGAGGTTTGTTTGAGAACAAATCTTATACGGAATATTTTTTTATTTTTTCAAGTATTACCAATTTTACTGAAAGATGGTGAATAAGAAAAACTGAACTCACCCAACACAATTGAAAAGCCTGATTAATACCGTCTTCAACCCAATTTCAAATTTAAATTTAATTGACTTATGACCCGTTTGAATAGCCCCATTTCATTTTAAATATTTATTTTTTCAAGTATTACCAATTTTACTGAAAGATGGTGAATAAGAAAAACTGAACTCACCCAACACAATTGAAAAACCTGATTAACACCATCTTCAACCCAATTTCAAATTCAAATTCAATTGACTTATGGCCCGTTTGAATAGCCCCATTTCATTTTAAATATTGAATTTGGCTCAAATTTGCTGTTTGAATATGTGAGGGATTTGAATTTGGATTTGGTCCAAATCCTACCTATTTAAAACTAAAGCCCATACATAAGAATTTGAAATACCAATTTTAAATATGTCATTTGAAATGAAACTCAGCCCAATTATCATATAGACTTTGGACACCATTCCCACACTCTCTCTCGAGTCTCTCCTGGTCGACTCGCTCTGAATCGATTCTCTCTCTCCCTCCCTCGACTCTCACAACCAAAACATTGATCAGATTTATATGTTTGATATTTGAAATTAACTGATCTTGTTGGATATTTTTTACGATTTGAAAGAGAAATCAGCTCAAGGGTTAATTTTGGTCGTTGTCAAACACTGTTGGAATTTGAAATTTGAAATTCTGAATTTGAAATTATTATACTCCCTCTGTTTCAATTTAATAGTCGTTTGACTTTTCTGCACTCATTTCTAGGTGCTTTGACTGCATAGTTAAAATAATAATTTTTAAAATATTCTTTTCCCAAATAAAAATATATAACTTAAAACTTTTATTTACAAAAAGAAAATTTTAAAAATTATAATTTTTACTATGCAGTCAATGCATCTTAAGATGTGTGCAGAAAAGTCAAGCGACAGATAAAATGAAACAGAAGGAGTAGTACTTAACAAACAAGATTTTTGAATTTGAAATGCCAGAATTCAATTTCTAGAATTGAATTCCACAATTTGAAATGAAATTCGCGTTACCAAACATAATCTAAATATATTTCCAACCATAAAGTCAATCATAAAGAGACTTAATGGCTCCAGCCAGAAGCATGAATAGGGTACCAACCATACACGAGTTCAACATCAAAATAATTCAAAAGATGGAGTTCAACTGTCAGACTTAAACCAAAACAAGAATGGCGTTAATTTAGTGTACCAGAATTGGAGTTTAAAATGAAAATAATATACTTTTTACACCATTTTAGGTATAAAAATTACCGCAAAACAACGTATTGGAAAAGCTCCAAGTACTTGTCCTCTAGATTCAGGCCCTCCTACTATTATGGCTCATTCTTAAAACAATAGTACAACTTAATTGCAAGGTTACAAGTGTTATTTCCTCCAATTTTTTATATAGGTGACTATACATTTACATTTAATTTAAATTTTTCTTAAATCTCCCCTCAAATATAACTGCCTAAATAGTTTCAATATATTTTTTTTAAATAAAAATATAATATTTAAATTTGTATACATTAAAAAAATTTTAAAAATATATTATAAAACTAAACTTTGTAATAATTTTAAATACCTGCCATGATAAAAAAATATATAAAAAAATAAGTAAGAAACGGAAAGTATTAGTTAAAAAACCGAACTCAAAATATGAGCGTTAAAATGTACGGAAATCAATTACAACTCCACCTATATAAAATGCCATTAATCATTAGCAAGTAAAATAAAATATAAGAATAACTATAGTTGCAATTTAGTATTAAAAAACTATAATTGCAATGTAATATATGTTTCAAAAATTCTATATGATTTATATTTCAACGAAGTAAAAATAAGTTGCAACCTAATAATCAATTGTCTATTTACTTCATAATAAAGTATAAAAATATTTTTTTATTTATAAATAGATTCTGCAAAATGGAAACGCCCCGGTAAGAAACTACTGACAATTACAATTGAACAACACAGAAACAGAAGGAAAAAAAAGTCCTACATTTCAGTAGGGGTGAGCATTCGGTTCGGTTAACCGAATACCGAACCGAAATAACCGAAATAATTCGGTTCGGTTACCGAACCGAAATAATTCGGTTTTTAATTCGATTCTGATTTTTTATGTTATTCGGTATTTCGGTTTTTTCGGTTTTTTTACCGAAATACCCGAATTACCGAAATTACCGAAATATAATAATATATATATATATATATATATTAATATATACATAAATATATTTATTTATAAATTACTTATTTTTACCTAGCTCCTTTCTGTTTTTCACTTGAATTATCAATTCTCCGTTCCCAACTTCACTTTTCCTCTCTTTTTATTTGTTATATTTAATTGTTATTTGCCTGATTTAGATTTTAATGTATTTAGTTTTCATGATCTTCAATTTAGTTGCTAAAATAAAAAAATAAACTAACTAATTAGAAGTACTTTTATTGTAATCAGAACACCACACCATAAATTTCAGGTGCATGAAAGTGGAGCTAAGAGTGTAAGTTAACTGTTGTACGATCATTAATCTTTGTTGTAATTTATTAAATATTTTATTATTAAAATTTTAAAAAAAAATTCTAATTCGGTTTTTTAATTCGGTTTTCGGTTTTAACCGAAATAATTATTTCGGTTCGGTAAATAACCGAAATTATTTCGGTTCACTATTCGGTTCTGATTTTTACCCTTATTCGGTATTCGGTAACCGAATTATATTTCGGTTCAGTTACCGAATAACCGAATACTCACCCCTATATTTCAGAAGGATTTGTCTATTACGTAAGTGCAAATAACAGTGTGTTGAACTTCCTAAAATACTAATGAAACAGTCGCCCGGTATTTGCCTAATCGGTTAAATTATTAAAAAGTTTTATTGTAAAAGAAATTGATAAATTGCAGGAGATCTTGGAACTTGGAAGTCAGCGCTTGGAAACAGCACAGCCTCCGGTCGTACTATTTGACTAAAAAACGGGGTTCTTACAAGACTTTAAGGCGCCTGTGACGGAACTATCTTTCACTTCATTTTACTACGTCAAACTAAGTAGTATATGTTCACTATAGAGGATGATCGCGATTCGCGATATGCTTTACTAACATTCAAACAAGTGTTGTACTTCTCAAATTTAAGAAATTTGACCATAAACAGCTTGACCACTTCTAACGATAATTAGAATTTGTATTTTATTTCATTTATGGGTTTTTCTTTTATATGCAAATGACACACAATTAAATAAAATTTTAACTTATTTTATAAAACTTAACAATTTTTTATAATTGTGAATCCTGTATTAACAATAATCACACTCATAAAAATGAATTAAATTCATAAATTTTACTTAACATATATTTATAGGCTCATATTGAATAAATTCTAAATTTATTGTAGGCCGTAAAATATTACGGGATAAATTTGAATATGTTGTGTTTTTAGTATTTGCTTTTCTGTTATATAAATCAGCCCCCAGAATTTGCAATTTCTCTGGACACTTCCATTTTTTACGAAAAATAAAATTATATATACAAATTCAAAATTATAATTTGTCCCGGTTCTTTCATGAAGAGAGTATAACAGAACTCTCCGATATGTTCCTCTCCGTATTGATAGTCAATTTTTTGTATTAAAATGTGTGTATCGTATGTAATTTAAATAACAAATTAAGGGTTTACATTTACATTTTAATATGAATTTAATTTTTTTTGTTAAATATTTGACTTACACAATTAATTGACTATAAATTATTTCTAGTACAATAATAATAAATTGATGGGGAAGATAAACATATTGTACGTGTTTAGGTATTTGAGTAATATATTTAATTTATACTATTTTATTAAAAACGAAACAATGAAAGTTTAGTCGGTAGTTGGTTTGATCACCATAATTATAATAATTTTTAATATAAAATACTTTCATAAATAGATAAATATTCATAACAGAATTATAATATATATAATGATTTTCATTAAAATAAAATAATATATAAAATTCACTGGACGGGCTAAACAAAATTATATTATTGACCTATTTTTAAATTAAAAAAATAGAAAACTACATATAGTTAGTTAAATTTAAAGAATCGGGCTAAAATAAAATAATAATATTATTGATCGCGGTAAAAACATTATATTATTAGAACGGGCTATAACAAAAACAAATTGAAAGAAAATTTGTGGGATCGATATAATGTCATCAAAATAAAATAAAATAATACATATTATCTATAAAATAAAATAATAATCACCCCGAACTAAAATACAATGAAAAAAATAGTAAATATAATTACCTCGATTTAGTTAATGTATAATTTTACCTACCATTGACATATAAAATTTTACCATAGATTCAGGTTTAAACATATTAAACTAACATAAATCTGAATATAATTAGTGGAATTTGATACTAATGACAATTCATATAAATTGATATCAGCTAAAATTTACCTTTTAATTAAATATAATAATCTTTCGTTAACACACCTAGAAATATCAATAAAAATATAAATTTCAAATAAGTATATTAATAAATATAAATATAACACACCTATAATACTACGGTTTTTTAAAACCGTAGTATCAATAACTTATACATATTAATAAATATTATCAAATCATATTATTAAAATTTCAAATAAATAAATTTCGTAACTTAAATTTTTTACTTCAAACTAAATTCAAAAAATAACGTAATACTAAAAATAATTCGTGCATCACACGAGTTTTAGGTTAGTACATGTAATTATTAAAATGTTCCTTTCTGTTAAAATTTCTATGTTTACTCATAGCATTTGTGATTATATTAGTATAGTATATATAAATAAAAAGATTAACAAAAATATATATAGAGAGAGAAATTTAAATAATAAATGAATCATCAATATCAATCAATATCTTAATTAATATATAAAGGAAAACTCCAGGAGTTCCAGAATCGTCTGAAAATTATTTATATATTTTTTTAGAGTTCCTCTATTTTAATTTAATAAAATTGAAACTTCATTTTTAGATCCTATATTTTAGAGAACAAAATCCAATTTTAGATAGAAGTAGAATTTGAATTTATATAAAATTAAGATTTTAATTTATATAGATTTATGAAACTTCCTTTCATATGTAAAATTAGAACTAGCTCTATAGCCCGTGCAATGCACGGGCATGCTCTAGATTGGACGAATCGATATTATTTTAGTTATAATTTATGATAATATTTCATGTTATCCCCCTCCGAATGTTAATGGATTTATTTGTGTATATGAGTAGATTTTTATTGTAATGACATTAGTGCAATAGTGTTTATCTACAATTGACGTAGAGACCAGTGACATTTCTTGTTTTTCACCGTTAAGGACGATTTATGGAAGTTTTTTCAGAAATTTTAGTAATTGCCTAAACTACTGCACGATATATTTGTTTACATAAAATTTTATTTTATAATTGTTATTTGAATTTTAGTATTCTTCAATTTTAATTTCCGACCTTAGTAACTATTTCCCCTCTCTTAAAAAATATTAATAAATTCACATCTCTCGACATACTAGGCGCTTCTTGGTTGTATTTCATATGTAAACTTTACCAAGATTATTTATTTTAGTTAATATATATTATTCGTTCACGCCATGATGATGCCGTAAAATACCAATGTAAACCAACATAATCATATATTTTATCAATTATGAACACCATAAGTTAAAGGTTTTTTTTGCATAAATTAACACATAGGTCTATGTTAGGTCACACACACACTATAGAGGGGGTGAATACAGTGTATAGTACACTCAAATCGAACTTAAAGAACTTGAGTAACAGAAAACAAACTTTATTGAAACAATAAACTCTGTTACAATATGGAACTGTTACCTCTCAGTGATGAACAAATATCACGAGAGCTGCTAGGGTTATATATATTAATAACTTCGATAATGATAACACTTATAGTGTAAACCCTATGCCTGTGTTTATATATTATACAGTTACAAGATAATCGCTAATTGATATGGAATATAATTCTGCTTCCTAAAATATATCAATCAGATATCTTCTATTCCAAGTATTCCATTCTTCATGGAATTCCTTCTTCATGCATATCTCTTCTTATATTTTATCTCTATCTTCTTTCCTTTAATCATCTACTGTCCTTATCTGATCGTCCTTCAGCACTTAACTTCTGATATCTATCTTCTGATGATTATCACCTGATAATATAAGTACTGATATCCTTAAGTCCTGACTTCCAGTATAAGCACTGATCAACAGTTAAGTACTGATCTATCCTGTTCACACAAGATCTGAAAGCTAAACATAAGACATATTAGCCATGACATTATCAAATATATCTAACAATCTCCCCCAACTTGTAAATTAACAAAATATACAAGTTAAACAGATATTTGATGATGTCAAAAACATTAAGTACAAATGCATGAGAAATAGACTAGATAACTACAACTTACAGTCCTTAAAGTTTTACCAATTTCAACTTCTGATAACAACTTCAATCTGCATAAATATCAGAATTTAAGTAGTTGTAGATCTTCGACTTGGCTTCATCAACTTCTGATCTCTCTGATGTCAGGAGTTGTTCTGAGATAGTTCTTCAACAAACATTTCTCAGCATATCTTAGTTCATCAATCATTCTCCTTTTAACACCTTTAAGCTCTACAGTATCTTCACCAGTTTGAAAGATTGCAGCTCTGAGATCATTAATCTTTGCTTTCCTTAACTCCTGGTCTAGTCTTATGACATAAGCTTTGTCAGATTCAAGATTGAATTCAAGTCCCTTAATACCAAGATACGTTCTGATCTGTGCAGTATTAGGCTTCATATCAACAATATCCCCATTGTGATCTCTGTACTTTGGAACATATCTGCTGTCAGACTTAACAGAATAAAGCCTTTTCTGTCTCTGAATCTGTTCTTTTAAGTAGTTTGCAGCAGTCTCTGTTATTCTGTCATCCACTTGAAGTAAGAAAAGTACATGCTCCAATTCTTCAAAATACTTCAAAGGAATGGCATTTTGTCTTATATGATAAACCCTACCATCTGTCGTGAAATACAACATGATGTATTCTTTCAAGTAGGTATGGTAAACCATCTGTACAGATTCTAGTTGATTCAATCTCTCAGGAGTTGCTCCAATACCTGGTTCACTCAAGGAAGTTGGATCATCGGTAGTGTTGTGTACTCTTCTTTCATCAGCACTTCCCAATCCAGTTTTATCTCTAGCTTCCTTTCCAGTAACTACTCTTGCTTCAAAACCACTTGGAGTAGTCTTCAAAGATTGAGTCTGTTTTGCTTTAGTGAATCCTGGTAGGAGTGTTTTAGATCTATTGATATCAAGTTAACTTGAGCACTGTCAGAGGTTACTTGCTTCTTCTGAATATCAGAACTTACAATTTCTTGACTCTGAACAACTTGAGCCATGTCAGAGGTTGTTTTAAGAACTTTCCTTGAAGTCAGAGCAAGATCATCTTTTCCATCAGTAATTTCTTCTTTCTCAGGAGATACATAAGGCTTGATAGGTTCACCAACCTTTTCTTTACCCTTGAATCTTGGATCTATCTGTGGTTGTGATCTAGTCAAAGTTTCTTCAGTATGTATCCTTTATTTGATCACAATGCCTTTAGGTTTTGGAAGTAACTTTTTACCAGAAGCTTCAGATTTAGATGTGACTTTCTCTGATTTAAGTCTGGCTTCTTCTTTCTTTAAACTTTCCAAGTCCATCCCTGGATTTTCTTGAAGAAATAACTGTCTTGACATTTCCTCATCAAGATCTAGAAGTTCATCAGAACTTATCCTTTTACCAGCAGCATAACTTATTCTTTTCCCAGTATCAGAACTTGTTCTGTGACTATCTTGTCTTGATGTAAACCTTCTACCTTGACTATGACCACTACCCATTCCAGAGTTTCCTTGGTCATCTTTTCCATCATCCTTTCCTTGCAGTGTCTTGTTGGTTTTGCATTTGGACTTAATTACCTTCTCCCCCTTTTTGGCATCAGCAGGTAATAAAAGAGAGATAAGTAGTTCCACTGAGGTCTGGATTTCAGTAAGTTGCGATTGCTGAGAAGCTTGGTTTGTCAGAATTTGATCAATCTGAGCTTGTTGCTTCTCTTGAGTTTTCTCAATATAAGCAACTCTGTCAATGGTAGGTTGGAAGAACTTTTTCTTATCAATTTTCCAAACTTGTTCCTGTTTGATAAAGTTCTCCTGAATCTTGTGTAGCTCTGCATGAGTGTTAGAATGAAGACCTTGTAAATGTTTAGTACTCAATGCAGTGACTCTAAGCTGGGTTTTAAAATCATCAGAATGTAACATTTTATCAGCTTTAGTCAAGTGCTCAGCAAGATGTAAAGCATTTGGAACACAGGAAACTAAGTTTCATTCCTTAGTCCACTCCTGACCTGCAGGAGTTTCACTCCAAGGTACTGGTGCATCCCCGATAACAAACTCCTTTACCAGTTCAGACTTTGGAAGAGTCAGTGGAGGAGTATGTCCTGAAGGACCTGCTTCATCAGCATCTACAGTTGTAGCAGCCTCACCAGTATCTCTAACATTTGCAGCATCAGAACTTAGAGAATCAGTATCTTCTGATAAGACAACAGTGTGAGTAGCAATGGAGGCTTCAGCATCCTCTAATTGCTGATCTGATATTAAGTTCTGATCAACAGCCATATCCTGATGCTCACCTAAAATCTGATCATCAGCATCTTGATGCAGAGAAGGTGTGAGTGATAACTCAGGAGTTTGAACAGCATCAGTAACAGGTGTTGTGGAAGGATTATTTGCTGTTGGAGCTTCTAAGAAAAGTATTTCAGGCACAACCAGGTTCTGAATATCAATTTCAGCACTTGTTCCTGGATCAACAAGAGACACAGAAGGTGAATTAGCCTTGTCAGATACAGGTTCCTGAGATGGAGTTGATGGAGAAGAAGTGACTGGAGCAAATTCCTTGTCTTGTGAGATCAGAGATTCCTGATCCCCTTCCTTAGCTGCTTCCTCCTCATCATCTGAAACTGGCCTTTGTGCCCTCTGTTTCTTGTACTTCCTTGTTGATTTGGATTCCTTGGGAGTGTCAGGAACCGTCATACGTCTAAGCCTCTTGAGAAGCCTAGAACCCCCAAATGCAGAATCCTTCTGAGAAGTTACCTTCTCAGCTTCATTGACTACAGGTTCTGAAGAAGGAATCTGATCCTCAGAATCTGATTCATCTCTCAAATTAATTCTCCTCCTCTTTTGAGATGTGTGAGGAACAGTCTTTGTTCTCTTTGGCGTAGAGGATGTAGGCTTCACAGTAGGTGCTGAAGAAGAAGGTTGAGCAGTCTGTGAAGTGGAGAGATATGATTGGAGATAAGTTCTGAGGGTAGGTTGAGTAGAATGAGAGGTAGGTACTGAGGTTGATGGATTTTGGTTATGGTGAGTTGGTTGAACATTTGAGTAAACAGATTTGTAAGTAGCAGGATCAGCATTTACCAGAATCTGTTTCACAGACTGAGGAATCTGTAATTGTCGCACCATTGATTTCTTTGTGTCAGCATTTATCAGGTCGTTAAAGTACCTTTCTGCAACCTTAAAAGGTGGGGTTTGAGTGCTGACTAACTGGGATTCAACAGTACAATACGTGTAAATAAGTTGACAGAATCTAGCAAAATAAACAACATCTCGATCCTCTGTCATCCTATCCCCAATAAAACCAATTATCCCAGTTACAAAATCAAAATGAGTTTGATGAATAATAGCATACCCGATGTGCTGACTCAGAATTGGGATGGCATCAAAATTTGAACACTTGTTGCCAAAAGCCTTGGTGATGCAATCGAAGAAGAAACTCCATTCTCTTCTGATATTAGCCCGTTTCAACTGTCCAAGTTTCGTCAGACTCTTTTCATATCCCAATTCAGTCATTAACCCCCGAAGTTCTGATTCCTCTGGTATAGAGAAGGTACAATCTTCTGGAAGATGTAATGCTCTTCGTACTGTACCAGGAGTGACTACATAGGATGAATCACCCACTTGGAAGATAATACTGGGAGTTCCTCGTTTACCACCATCATCAAAAACTCCAGTCCTCCAGAACCGCAGAACTTGTTGACTTGAAAATAATTCAGGCTGAGTTAAGGCGTACCCAACCTCACTATGTGCAAGAAGATCTTGCACAAAGTGTAATTCAGATGGAGCTTCAGCATGATCAAGAATTGCAGCATAGTTGTTTGGAACAAACTTTGCTCCATCAATGATTAAATCCTTTGGTGCCATGTGAAAAAATATTGAGATTCAAGTATGCCTGTTAGGTGTTTGAGATAATATATGTATGAAAACAACGGAAAAAGTAAAGTGAAGGAGAGGAAAAGTAAGAAGAGAGATAAAAGATGAAGAAATTAAAAAGATTATAGAAATCTTCTCTCTGTTGTACTTATACAAAAAAAATATTACCGTTGGACACCTGTCAGACATGCAGTAATAACGGATAGTTACTGGGCTCGAGAAAACAGGAATGATTACTCACCCAGTTGCCTTGTTTCAAGGAAAAACCGTTCCATTTAACAAGAGACACAGTTTTAATTCAAAATTTAAACCGTTAGCACTGATTGAAGTATTTTTCACTGCAACATTAATATTCTGAAAATGAATCATGTTAAAAATGACCGAGATAATTTCGATGAATAAGTGCTGACAAAGAATCAGAACTTAAATAAAGACAAAATTTAAATGGTCATCAGAATATCAAGCAAGATTTAACAACACAAGATAAAATAACTCAGAGACAAAATCTTGAAGTAAAAACAACTTTTATTAATATATCAAGATAATACATTGATGAAATGAAAATTACATCAGTACTTATACAAGATTTTCCCTAAGCTTCTAATCCTAACGTCAACAGCTTTAGTCCTAGCTAAGAAGCCTGACAAAGCTGAGGATGAAGAAGAACAGGAAGAAGATGAGATTAAGTCATCTTCCTCTTCCTATCTTCGACGAACAAGATGGCGAGTCGTATGATTCGCTCTTGCTGACGAATACGACGAAGGTAAAGGTCTCTTCGAACGGCCACCAGATCACGTTTGATAACCTCTGGAAATTGAATCCAGAGATTGTGAGGGATATTGGTGATAGGGTAGGGAGTTGGAATTCCATTCAAAAAGACATGCACAGTCTCATCACCGTAATTGTAGAACCAGCCAAATTCAGCCATTTGTGATAGTAAATGAAAAACAAGACTGAATTTGTGATAAAGTTTGATGAGAAGACTAATGTGAAGTGGCTGTTTATATAGGCAAGAGAATGCCAAGAGACGCAAAGATATTTAATGCTGACAGGTAGAATTAATTCTACCTCGTCTCCCTAGACTTTGAAAAAGAGTAACAGTCATTGGAAAGAGGAAGCATGGTCTAGACTGCACAAGACACAAGAAACAATGGACTGTACAAGTATAAATACCATTAATCCTAATCATAGTGACTATTAATCTTCCACTTCAACATATTCAAGTTCGAACTGAGACTGTTATCAAATTTTATTCATAGATAAGCCAAGTAAAGGATTAGACTGAGAAATCAGAACTTAGACCTATACCAGAACTTAACAGTCATCAGAACATAATTTCTTAACTCGAAAAAGGAATGCCCATCTTAGTAAATACTCATACAAGTTCTGAGTTTTGGACGTCAGAACTTAATCATCAGAACGTGGAACTTAGAACTTGTCCTCAGAATTTGTGCAAAAATGACACAATGACTGTTTATCTAAAATAACATAGACCACCACAGAAATTTTCATCATTCAGATGGAGTGATTAGTGTGTGCATTAAGCTAAAAATAGACAAAGAGTAAAGGCTGATTCACTTCAGTATATCTTAGAAATAAGGCATAACTAAAATTTTGCTAAAGATCTGTCATTGTCCTGAAACCTACTGATGAATGAGTTCATGCTTGAGTCCACCTCATCTGTTTTGTGCTCATTTTATACATCTTTTGAAATTCTATTTTACAGTGACTTCTCAGTGTAAGTGAGTCACGACTGTTTATTAGAATTTATGCTATTATCAGAGTATTTCTCCAGTAATCATAGAGTGTGAAAAGTCACCAAGAAAATATTTTGCTTTTCTAATGCATATTTACTTAATACCAGCAATGCACTTGGGTCGTCCCTTTCACATTTTTACTCTAGATCTCAAAGGAGTACCTGATTTTATTCTTTAATCTTTTTGCTTTTTCTTTTGATAAGAGAGGTCTATCAGCACTTAGTGCACTCAGCAGTTTTACTAGTATCAGAACTTAACAGATGAGTAGCATTATTCTAATTTGTGACTTAGTAATAAGATATACAAAGTAAACTTAACTAAGCTCAATTATCAGAATTTGCTAGTGTCATAAGATTTCCATTGAAATAATTACTTCTTTCATGGAGTCATTTGTTTATTGAAGACTACTAGGTCAGTATCTAGCACAGTTATCCTCATAGGATTGAATAGGTACTAAAACAAACATATCACTTATCAGAGTTTAGAAACATATATCAGACAACAGTCAGTATTTAAAGACATTTATCAATTTAGCACAGAATACACAATGCTATTAATTCTGTAAATACTGAGCATAAAGTCTGATAACACAGAACAAGTCTAAGCAGATTTAAAGAAAGAACCTGAAACCATTCCAAGTTCATTTACCAATCTTGTAAAAGTAGCTTCACATAATGGTTTTGTGAAGATATCTGCCAACTGTTGATCTGTGGGAACAAAATGCAATTCCACTGTACCTTCATCCACATGTTCCCTGATGAAGTGGTACCTGATGCTGATGTGCTTTGTCATTGAGTGTTGAACTGGATTACCTGTCATAGCAATAGCAATTTGATTATCACAGTAAATAGGGATTTTAAAATATGTTAACCCATAATCCAGTAATTAATTCTTCATCCAAAGAATCTGTGCACAGCAGCTTCCTACAGCAATATACTCTGCTTCTGCAGTTGATGTGGAAATTGACTTTTGTTTCTTGCTGTACCAAGAAACCAATCTGCCTCCAAGAAATTGGCAGCTTCCACTTGTGCTTTTCCTGTCAATTTTGCAACCTGCAAAATCTGCATCTGAGTAACCTATTAGTTTAAAATCTGATTCTCTAGGATACCATAATCCCAGAGCAGTTGTTCCTTTAAGATACTTAAAGATTCTTTTTACAGTTGTTAAGTGAGGTTCTCTTGGATCTGCTTGAAATCTTGCACAAAGACAGGTAGCATACATGATATCAGGTCTACTAGCAGTTAGATAGAGTAGAGAGCCAATCATACCTCTGTAGTCAGTAATATCTACTGATTTACCGGTATCCTTATCCAGTTTTGTTGTAGTGGCCATTGGGGTGGATGCACTTGAACAATCTTGCATTCCAAATTTCTTTAGCAAGTTTCTGGTGTACTTGGTTTGACAAATAAAAGTGCCTTCCTCATTCTGCTTGACTTGAAGGCCCAGAAAATAGCTAAGTTCCCCCATCATACTCATCTGATATCTTGACTGCATTAGTTTGGCAAACTTCTTGTAAAGTTTGTCATTTGTAGATCCAAAAATGATATCATCAACATAAATCTGGACCAAAAGTAAGTCCTTTCCATAGTTGAGGTAGAACAGTATTTTGTCTATTGTCCCTCTGTTGAATCCACTTTCCAGAAGAAACTGAGCTAAAGTCTCATACCATGCTCTAGGAGCTTGCTTAAGTCCATAAAGTGCTTTATCAAGCCTGTAGACATAATCTGAATGTTTGGTATCTACAAAACCTGGAGGTTGTTCAACATATACCTCTTCCTCCAATTCTCCTTTGAGAAAATCACTTTTCACATCCATTTGAAAGACAGTAAACTTTTTGTGAGCAGCATAAGCCAAAAATATCCTTATGGCTTCTAACCTAGCAACTGGTGCAAATGTTTCATCATAATCAATTCCCTCCTGTTGAGAATATCCTTTTGCAACCAGCCTTGCCTTATTTCTTGTAATTGTGCCATCACTATCAGTTTTGTTTCTGAATACCCACTTTGTACCAACAACAGATCTATTCTTTGGTCTTGGCACTAGGGTCCAGACTTTCTTTCTTTCAAATTCATTCAACTCTTCCTGCATTACTTGCACCCAATCAGCATCTTGAAGAGCTTCTTCTACTTTCTTTGGCTCAGTCTGAGAGAGAAAAGAATTGTATAGACACTCATTTGAAGTACCTGTTCTAGTTCTGACACCTGCATCAGGATTTCCAATTATCAAATCAGGTGTATGTGATTTTGTCCACTTTCTTGCAGATGGAATGTTTTCTCTAGAACTGGATGCTCCCCCATGATCCATGCTATCTTCATTTTCATTTTCTGATGCTCCCCCTGAAACTATGCTCTCTGTGTTGGATTCTTCAGTATTTAGATTTTCAGCACTATTAGAACTTGGCTTATCAGAACTTGACGAATCAGAACTTGAAGAGCCAGATGCATGTTCTAATGTTTCTTGAGATGTGGTAGAATCTTGAGTATGCCCCCCCTGCATAGGTGCATCTTCCTTTAACGTAGTCACCACAGTTTCAATAACATCAGAGTTTAATCCGTCAGAGTTTGTAGTATCAGGACTTAGACTATCAGGTTTTTCAGTATCAGAATATGAGTCTTCATTTTCAAATCTCAGCTGATCATGATCAACGAAATCTTTAAGACCAGTGATCTTCTTGTCATCAAAAGAGACATTGATAGATTCCATGACCACTTTTGTTCTCAAATTATAGACTCTGAAGGCTTTTGTGGAAAGTGGATATCCAACAAAGATTCCTTCATCAGCTTTTAGATCAAACTTTGATAGCTGTTCAGGATGAGTCTTGAGAACAAAACACTTGCATCCAAATACATGAAAATATTTCAGATTTGGCTTATTTTTCTTCACCATCTCATATGGTGTTTTTCCATGCTTGTTAATGAGTGTTGCATTTTGAGTAAAACAAGCAGTCTGCACAGCTTCAGCCCAGAAATAGGTTGGAAGCTTTGCTTCTTCAAGCATTGTACGTGCAGCTTCAATGAGAGTTCTATTCTTCCTTTCAATAACTCCATTTTGCTGTGGAGTTCCAGGAGCAGAAAATTCCTGCTTTATTCCATGGCTTTTACAGAACTCTTCCATTATCAGATTCTTGAACTCAGTGCCATTATCACTTCTTAGAATTTTCACAGAATTTTGGACCATTTTATCCAGCTGTTTGACATGATCAATCAAGATAGATGCAGTTTCACTTTTTGTGTGCAAGAAATACACCCATGTGTATCTGGTGAACTCATCCACTATGACCAACGCATACTTCTTCTTTGCAATAGACATGACATTTACTGGACCAAATAGATCAACATGTATAAGATGATAAGGCTCAAGAATTGATGATTCAGTCTTGCTCTTGAATGAGGATTTTCTTTGTTTGGCTTTCTGACATGAATCACAAAGACCATCAGGAGCAAATACTGTGTTTGGCAATCCTCTCACAAGATCTTTCTTGACCAGTTCATTTATATTGTTAAAATTTAAATGAGAGAGTTTCTTATGCCAATTCCAGCTTTCTTCAATTGATGCTCTACTTAACAGACAGATTGCAGAGCCATCAGCACTTGTTAAAAGCTTAGCTTCATAAATGTTACCACGTCTATATCCTTTCAGAACAACTTTGCCTTTAGATTTACTCATAATTTCACAGTGTTCTTCAAAGAAATCAACATGATAACCTCTGTCACAGATTTGACTTATACTCAGAAGGTTGTGTTTAAGTCCTGAGACCGGAGCTACTTCTTTAATGATGACATTCCCAAGATTGATATTGCCATATCCCAATGTTTTTCCAATGTTGCCATCTCCATAAGAAACACTTGGGCCAGCTTTCTCCACAAAGTCTGATAGCAGGGCCTTATTTCCAGTCATATGACCTGAACATCCACTGTCCAGAACTAGAATATTCTTCCTGTTGCCCTGCAATCATAAGGACCACTAATTATTAGTTTTAAGGACCCAGACTTGCTTGGATCCTTTGGTTTTATTAAGTTTGTTAACATTTGCAGCGGATTTAGCATCAGAGTTTATGTTAACATTTTTCTTATCAGAATTTACATTATCAGACTTTGAATCAGAATTTATACTAGAAGGAACAATGGAAACTTTCTTCAAAGAAGGTTTTATTTGATAATAATCATAGTACAGACTATGATATTCCTTACAAGTATAAATGGAATGCCATAAACTACCACAATGAAAACAAGGATTTTGTGGTTTGTATCTAACTGACTGACTCTTAACTCCTGATTTCGAAGGTAAGGAGTTAATATTCTTATTTTTCCTGCAAAAAGAAGCCAGATGGTTAGAACTTCCACAGTTATGACATGTTTTCCTAGGTGCATCAGGAACAGGTTTATAATCATTGCTTTTATTCACACCTTCCTTTCCATTACTATTTTTCCTAGGTGATTTTACCTTGTTTGCATTCTTGACATCTTTCAGCTTATGCTTAAGCTGCTTCTTTGTCATTAAGCCTATGTTTACTTCAGCTGTCTTTTCCTGTTTTAGTTTGTCAGAAGTTAATTCCTCTTTAACTTCTGATTTCTCATTATCAGACTTTACAGTTACAAACTTAACAGGTTTTAACTTTGGCTTTTGCTTAACAACAGGCTTAATTTTTTCAGTTCCTTTATCATTCTTATTTTCTCCATAACCTAAGCCCTCTTTCCAATTTTCACTACTTAGCAAATTTTGAGTTGTTCTGCCAGAGTTAGTCCAAATCCTGATTATTTCTCTTTCCTTTTCTAACTCAGTTTTTAGAGATTCATTCATTTTTAGCACTTCATCCCTAACATAAAAAGCATCATCTCTATCCTTTTGAGTTTGATGGAATATGACTAATTCTTTTTCTAAGAAATCATTTCTTTTCTTATATGCAAGATTTTCAGAAGTTAATCTTTCACATGTTAAAGTTTGATCTCTATAGCTAACAAACATAGTTTTAAGATATCTTCTCAACTCATTAATATCATCAGTATGAAAAGCATAAGTAGTCTGAGGTACCTTTGTTTCAGCAGCTTCAGAACTGCTCTCAGCACTTTCTTTATCAGCATTTGCCATCAATGCATAGTTCTCCTCACTTTCAGAGTCTGAAGTGTCTATCCAGCTTTTCTGCTTTGTGATAAGAGCCTTGCCTCTGTCACCCTTTACCTTCTTGCAGTCAGGAGATATGTGGCCTTTCTCACCACAGTTATAGCATTTAACATTGGTGTAATCTCCTCTGTCAGACTTTCCTCCTCTGCCTTCAGATCTTCTGAAATTCTTCTTATCAGAACTTATGCTTTTCCTGGAAACCTTCTTTCCCTTCCTGAACTTCCTGTATACAATCTTTGTGATTCCTTTCACCATAAGAGCACACAGCTTCATCATCTCCTCATCAGCATCAGTCTCAGGCAAGCTTTCAGAATCTGAGTCATCATCACTCTCAGAACTTGATGACTCAGTATCAGACTTTATGAAAAGAGCTTTACCCTTGTCTTTCTTTGAGGAAGCTGCTTTGGGGAATTCTTCTTCAGCCTTAAGAGCAACTGTCCTTGACTTTCCTCCTTTCCTCTTGCTTCTTTGTTCCATCTCCAGCTCGTGTGTCTTGAGCATTCCATAGATTTCGTCAAGAGTTGTTTCATCAAGATTGTAGTTGTCTCTTATTGTCGTTACCTTCAAATCCCAGCATTCAGGAAGAGCTAACAGGAACTTAAGGTTTGAATCTTCAAGATCATACTCTTTATCAACCAATGACAAATCATTCAGAAGTTTGACAAATCTATCATATAAATCATTCAATGACTCATTAGTCTTTGAGTCAAAGTGTTCATACTCTTGAGTGAGTATTGTCTTCCTGTTCTTCTTAATTGTGTCAGTTCCCTGACATCTTGTTTCCAGAGCATCCCATATCTCCTTAGCAGTCTTGCAGTTGATTACCCTATTTGACATTACATTATCAATGGCACTATGCAGTAAGTGTCGTACCTTAGCATCCTTAGCAATTGATGTTATGTCCTCAGCAGTATAATCACTCTTCTCCTTTGGTACGGTCATTGCTGCTTCACCTGCAACTACAACAGCGAGTTTGGTTGGTTTGTGAGGACCTTCCTTGATTCTATCCAGATATTCTGGATCTGTTGCTTCCAGGAACATGGTCATCCTTACCTTTCATATGGGATATTCAGATGGTCCCAGTATGGGAACTCTGATGGTCTCATACCGACTCTGAATTTGTGTCTTTGGTGGTTCCTCAGTTGTGGTAGGCTTAGTTGGAGTTTCTGTGTCCGACATGATTGTGTTTGGATCTTTAACTGTATGTAAGTTAACAGATAGGCTCTGATACCAATTGTTAGGTCACACACACACACTGTAGAGGGGGTGAATACAGTGTATAGTACACTCAAATCGAACTTAAAGAACTTGAGTAACAGAAAACAAACTTTATTGAAACAATAAACTCTGTTATAATATGGAACTGTTACCTCTCAGTGATGAAAAAATATCACGAGAGCTGCTAGGGTTATATATATTAATAACTTCGATAATGATAACACTTATAGTATAAACCCTATGCCTGTGTTTATATATTACACAGTTGCAAGATAATCGCTAATTGATATGGAATATAATTCTGCTTCCTAAAATATATCAATCAGATATCTTCTATTTCAAGTATTCCATTCTTCATGGAATTCCTTCTTCATGCATATCTCTTCTTATGTTTTATCTCTATCTTCTTTCCTTTAATCAGCTACTGTCCTTATCTGATCGTCCTTCAGCACTTAAGTTCTGATATCTATCTTCTGATGATTATCTCCTGATAATATAAGTACTGATATCCTTAAGTCCTGACTTCCAGTATAAGCACTGATCAACAGTTAAGTACTGATCTATCCTGTTCACACAAGATCTGAAAGCTAAACATAAGACATATTAGCCATGACATTATCAAATATATCTACCAGTCTATATATATATATTATATACATATATATGTGTGTGTGTCTATATATATATGAAAGTCCTGAATTTAATTTTTTTGTGTAAATATAAGAATATATATATATATATGTATATATTATATATACATATATATGTGTGTGTGTCTATATATATATATGAAAATCCTGAATTTAATTTTTTTGTGTAAATATAAGAATATATATATATATATGTATATATATACATATATATGTGTGTGTCTATATATATATGAAAGTCCTGAATTTACTTTTTTGTGTAAATATAAGAATATACACTTAAAGTATGACATGATTAAATATAAATATTTATTCAGTTAGAGGTATAAATGGTTGTGATGCACATAATCATATTTAATATATAAGTTTCTCTAGTTGATTTGTTTTTAATATTTAATTCGCAAATATTTATAGTAGACTATAATGTGATAAATATGGTATATGCCAAGTCAACTGTGTGATTAAAGGTGGGTGTGAAGTGGGAGAGGAGGGATGTCATAATTGAGGTGTGAATCGAATGGGCGCTGTGCTGTTTTTCGGGGCGGGGGCGAATAGAGACGAAGTATTCTTTACTCAAGTTTGACCAATTAATATAAATAAATAAATTTTATTTTAATACTAAGATTTTGTACGATTTTCGCATATCTTTTTATCTATATATATTTTTTTGTCATTAAGATTAACGACGAACAATAATATTTTGTAAAAATAAATTTTATTATAATTTAAATGTATTACCACTTTTTTTTATAAATAACATGATTTTGTACTCAAGTTTCTCATGTATTAATATTGTTTATTTTTTTATAATAATAATATTGATAATAATAATAATTATTATTATTATTACTATTATTATTATTATTATTATTAGAAATTTTAATATATATGTTTTATAGACCTGCTATTCAAATTAAATATTTTTTATTTTTTAATGAAATTTAAAATCATTACTATTACTATTAATAATTATTTTTACTTTATATTTAAAATTCACTTATTTATATTATTAATTTGATAATTAATAATTTATGTATTCTCGTCTTTAGAATTTAACTTATGTTAAAAATAAGTACAATTTTATTTTTTGTAGACAAAAAAAATTGAATTATTAACTAAAAGAGAAATTTCATTTGAATATTATGTTTTTAATTTTCGAAGCAAATTAAAAGGATAATATAATATTTTTATTGTTTTACTCTGATAATTAAGAACCTGCTCTGAAAATATAATATCTTTAACTATATTGTTATATATATACACATGTATGTACATACGTACATATGTTTGTATGGATATATGTATGTATGTATATATGGATACATGTATGCGTGCATGTATTTATATAATAATTAGTTATATATATATATATTAAGTATGCAATAATTAATCGATATTACTAAGTCACTTATGAGATAGCTTATGTATTATATGATGCATGCATGTATCTCTCTAATAATTAGTTATAAATAAATTTATATACTAAGTATGCAACAACTAATCAATATTAGTAAGTCAATTATGTATTATATGAATTCTTATGCAAGGATTATCATTTAATTTTTTTATACTAATTTTTTTTAATTGAGTTTGTAAATTTTATAAAGAAATTATTTTTAATGACTTGCATATTAATGATCTTTTAATTGAGGTAATAAAAATTACATGAATAAATCCATATTAAATATATAATAATGAATGAGTTGCATATTAATGATATTTTAATTGAGGTAATAAAAATTAAATGAATGAATCGGTATTAATTATATAATAATGAATGAGCATTAATGGTTAAAACAAATTATGTATGAATATTAAGTACTGTATTTATGATTAAATTTGCTCAGCGAACCCCCATGTTGCTGTATTAGATATAATAGATTTAAAACCAAACCAAACCAAAATACCGGGAATATTCCGCTTTCGCAGGGTCTGAAAATGGTAAGATGTACGCAGGCCTTCCCCTCATTCATAAGAATGAAGAGGTTGTTTCCCGAAAGACCCTCGACGGCTTGTGTGTGTATGTGAATAATATATAAAAAGTGTAAAAATTTCAACTAAAAAAATTAAATTTGATGGCATAATTTAAAAATAGGTCGAGACAAACTTGAGCATATGGTATTATTCACATAAGGCTTACCTAATATCAAATACATTTAATATTTCTCAAATAACTAAAAATAACTGAACTTAAATTTATATAAAAGACAAATTTGTGATCTTTTCTTATCTATATAAATATAAACCAACCTATTAAGCCATATTCTACTACTCACTTTTTCCTTCCGTATAGCAAATTTGATCTGCATGTTTGCATAATCTTAAAGTTTTAGATGTTTATAACTAACATGGTTTACAATTTTGTTTAATTAATTTGGGTTAATTTTTTTATGTTCATGTTTGTAGGTCGGAGATTTTTGCCTTCTGGATCTTCATCTGATGAAGATATTCGTGGACTATACCTACGTTTGTGAATCACATACGTGTGACTTTTCTTTGTTAAATATTTTGATTTCCATTAAAAAGCTCTCACGTATATTAACGAGTTTTCTCCTACGTTTATACTATTAAACTTTACGGTGATACTAATTTAGTTTTGTTATTTTCAGAATATTGATTTCATGCGCTATAGTATATGACCAAACTAATATATGATTTTTAGGGTTTTGATAGTCGACCCCGAAATTAGAGTTTTAGCCATCACTTCTCTATTCTTCAACCATCATCCATAAATCGATCAAGTCCATTTCGCTATCCCTATCTCCTCTATTATTTATCTATTATTTTTTCAATAAAACAAAGATCATGATCTTTTAATTGAGGTAATAAAAATTACATGAATAAATCCATATTAAATATATAATAATGAATGAGTTGCATATTAATGATGTTTTAATTGAGGTAATAAAAATTACATGAATGAATCGGTATTAATTATATAATAATGAATGAGTATTAATGGTTAAAACAAATCATGTATGAATATTAAGTACCGTATTTATGATTAAATTTGCTCAGCGAACCCCAATGTTGCTGTATTAGATATAATATATTTAAAACCAAACCAAACTAAAATATCGGGAATATCCCGCTTTCGCAGGGTCTGGAAATGGTAAGATGTACGCAGGCCTTCCCCTCATTCATAAGAATGAAGAGGTTGTTTCCCGAAAGACCCTCGACGGCTTGTGTGTGTATGTGAATAATATATAAAAAGTGTAAAAATTTCAACTAAAAAATTAAATTTGATGGCATAATTTTAAAATAGGTCGAGACAAACTTGAGCATATGGTATTATTCACATAAGGCTTACCTAATATCAAATACATTTAATATTTCTCAAATAACTAAAAATAACTGAATTTAAATTTATATAAAAGACAAATTTGTGATCTTTTCTAATCTATATAAATATAAACCAACCTATTAAGCCATATTCTACTACTCACTTTTTCCTTCCGTATAGCAAATTTGATCTGCATGTTTGCATAATCTTAAAGTTTTAGATGTTTATAACTAACATGGTTTACAATTTTGTTTAATTAATTTGGGTTAATTTTTTTATGTTCATGTTTGTAGGTCGGAGATTTTTGCCTTCTGGATCTTCATCTGATGAAGATATTCGTGGACTATACCTTCGTTTATGAATCACATACGTGTGACTTTTCTTTGTTAAATATTTTGATTTCCATTAAAAAGCACTCACGTATATTAACGAGTTTTCTCCTACGTTTATACTATTAAACTTTACGGTGATACTAATTTAGTTTTGCTATTTTCAGAATATTGATTTCATGCGCTATAGTATATGACCAAACTAATATATGATTTTTAGGGTTTTGATAGTCGACCCCGAAATTAGAATTCTAGCCATCACTTCTCTATTCTTCAACCATCATCCATAAATCGATCAAGTCCATTTCGCTATCCCTATCTCCTCTATTATTTATCTATTATTTTTTCAATAAAACAAAGATCTAATCTCTTTCGGGTGAGTCAATTTTAATTCAATAAAATTAATTTTCCTTTTATACATTCGAATTAATAGGAAAGAAAATAAAAATTTATAAATCAATCCTATTTAGAATTTGTTTATTCGAATTATTTTGAATTAATAGGGAAGATAATAAATATTTAAAAATCAATCATATTTAAAATTTGTTCGATCGAATAATTTCGAATTAATAGGTTAGATAATAAATATTTAGAAGTCATTCATATTTAGAATTTATTTGTCTAAAAATTATTTATCTATTTTTCTAGAATTCCTCAATTTTAGTTCCAAAAAATTAAATTTCCTTTTATAAATTTGAATTAATAGGGAAGATAATAAATATTTAGAAGTCAATCCTATTTAGAATTTGTTTATTCGAATTATTTCGAATTAATATCGAAGATAATAAATATTTAGAAATCAAATTTAGAATTTGTTCATTCGAATCATTTGAATTAATAGAAAAAATAATAAATATTTAGAAGTCAATCCTATTTAGAATTTATTTAAACAATTTTTTACCTTTTTCTCAAGTAACTTTAATCGTCAATCCTATTAATAATTTGTTTATTTGAATTATTTCGAATTAATAGGGAAGATAATAAATATTTAGAAATCAATCCAATTTAGAATTCGTTCATTCGAATAATTTCGAATTAATAGGAAAGATAATAAATATTTAGAAGTCAATCTTATTTAGAATTTATTTAAACAAATTTTTACCTTTTTATCAAATAAATTAAATCATAATTTTATATTTAAATTTGAAGTTCACTAATAAATTGGAACTTTCTTATTTAGGTCCTATATTTTATAAAATAAAATCCAAATTCATGTAGAAGTAGAAATAAAATCCAAGTTTATATAGAGTATGAAATTTACTTATTTAGGTTATATATTTAGAAAATAAAATCAAAGTTCATGTAGAAATAGAAATAAAATTCAAACTTATATAGAAGTAGAATTTTATTAAAATTCTATTCAAAAATTATAATAATTAAAACTTATTTTAACTTATTGAAATATAAAAGAAAAAATAAGTTATGATAACTATATATAAATGAAGATTCTTCTAAAATTATGATATTTAAACAATTTTCTGCAGAACGACCCATAACCATGGAGTTAAAAGAAGTCGATATACCTTCCACGTACAAATCTTTTATATTATTTTTTCGGAACGTTTTTTTTATTTAATTTTGCAGATCGGCGGCTCTCGGGTATAAACTCTTAAATTTTAGGTAAGGCTATAATTATAAAAAATTATTTTATATTCAAAATAAAAAAATTTCTAATGACATATTCGAAACGAAAAATACTTATAATAATTAAACTTATTTTATTTTATTCAAAATACAAAAGAAAATGAAGTTGCTATTAACATATTCAAAATAGAATAGAAAATTAAATTTCAACAACGATATATAAATGAAGATTCTTCAAATATATATGATAATTAAACAATTCTGTGCATGCAAAGAGTTAGGAAGACCCATGGTCATAGGAGTTAAAAGGGGCCGATAGACCTACAAAATTTTAAAATTATTCATCTTAACCATATTTTTTTATTTAATTTTGCAAGACGTTGGCTCTTCAGTGTACATAAATATATTCAATACGATATTGTTTATTTTTAAAGGTTTGGATCTGTTTATTTTATCAATATTTAAATACTTTTTATCTAAAGTATAAAATATTTTTATTAGTATTGTATTTGACGGGAGTACGGTTCAACCTAAATTTTATCTAAATTATAATATTTTTTATTAGTATTGTGTTTGACGGGAGGACGGATCAAACTAAATCTTTTCTAAATCCAAATAATTTTTTATTAGTATTGTGTTTGACGGAAATGCGACACAAACTAAATTTTATCTAAATTGTAATAATTTTTTCAGTTTAACGGGAGGGCGGCTCAAACTAATTTTTATCTATATCATAATAAATTTTTAATAGTATTGTGTTTGACGGAAGAGAGGATCAAAGTAATTTTTATTTAAATTATAATATAAGTTTATATTAGAATTTATCTAATTAATTTTTTTTATTATAACAGGCGTCGGCGTAACAAAACCTCATACTTAGTCCGATTATTATCGACTTTTGAAAGATACAACATAAACTGGTATCACAAAGAAAAATGTACACAATTTTGTTATGTTATGTATATTATAACATGTGTCGGCCTAACTAAACGTGACACAAAATGAGTAATAACTGTGAATAATTATTAGTTTTAATTAAAATTTATGTTTTTTCTTAAATAATCTTACTATTAAATTTTTAAGAATTTTTTAGGGCCGCTGCGCAGCGCGGCTTTGTCGACTAGTACTTATAGAAAGGAGAAGACAGGGCGTTTAGGTGGCGCATCTCAGATCGTCTCATTCGATTTTTCAAATTTTCTCAATTTTTTGAATTAATAAATATCAAAAATTATAATTACTTATATTCTCCTAAATATACTATCACCGTTCGTAATATTATCTTATAGTTTCTACAAAAATTTTAATTAAGATTTTTGAAATAAACTTACCATCATAATATTCTCCTAAAACTTATACTTTCTATTTAGATCAACTTACCATATTATATTCTTTTAAATTTCTTTTAATACCAATACTCCTCTTTCTCCTTAAAACAACTTACCATGTTTTTATTTTTCTATATAAAACTTACAGTTATCTTATATTCTCCTATATAGACTATCACCGTTCGTAATATTCTTCTAATTTTTTACAAAAATTTTAATTAAAATTTTTGAAATCAACTTACCATCATAATATTCTTCTAAAATTTCTGCCTTCCATTTAAATCAACTAACAATCTTAATACTCTCACTAATTTCCTTTTAAATATTGTTTCTCCTATTTCTCCTAATATCAACTTAATATATTACATTTTTCTTAAATTTTTCTTTTAATATTTACCCTATAAAATACTACAAACGCAAGTACAAATAAGTTTTCTCAATATTTTTTAAAATCGTTATATCATTATATTATTCTATGCTAATGTAAAGGAGAAGACGGGGGCGGTGAGTTGGCGGTTCTCAAATTATTTCAATATATTTTTTGTAATTTCCTTAAAATTTTATATTATTAAATAGAAAAAATATTACATTAATTATTGACTAATACATAATATAATTTTATGATAATTTGTGAATAATGAGAGAGAGGCTCATTGGAATAAAAATATTTAAAGAGAAAATGATTTTTCAAACTTTTTAATTTATTGTATTTATTTATTATTCATAATTCTCAAATGATCAAGATTAGATAGGAAATACAAAAAAGAAAGACAAAAAATTATTTTAGAAGGGCCGCGTCGAAGCGCGGCTCAGCAAACTAGTTTTTATATAAAGGAGAAGACGGGGGCGTCAGTAGGCGCCTCTTAAATATTTTTATTCTATTTTTTTTAATTTTATCAATCTTTTGAGTTAATAAATATCAAAGACTGCAATTAACGTATGATCTCCTAAATATATTATCATCATTCGTAATATTTTTCTAAAATTTCTATAACATTTTCCATTCATATTTTTGAAATCGATTTACCATCGTAATATTTTTCTAAAAATTCTTTTTTTTTTCTTTATATAAACTTATCATCTTTACTTATCAAAAAAACTTATCATCTTGATATTCTCATAAATTTATTTTTTAATATCATTTTTTATCTTTCTCCTAAAATCAATTTAGTATATTATATTTTTTCCTAAATTTTATCTTTAAAGTTTTAGCCTATGAAATATTACAGAGACAAATATCTATAAATATTTATAATCATTCGTTATATTCTCCTCGTACAACATCTTTCTTTAAAATTTTAAAAATCAATTTACTATCATAATATTCTCCTAAAACTTCTCATTTCCTTTTACATCAATTTAACATTTTGATATTATCCTAATTTTTTATGACATTTCTTTTCTTTCTCCTAAATCAACTTAATATATTATATTTTACTTAAATTTTTCTTTTAATTTTTAGTCAATGACATATTACAAAGGAAGGTATCCATAAATATGTTTTATCAATATTTTTGAAAGTCATTATATTATTATATTATACTTATGTAAAGGAAAATACGGAGGCGGTGAGATGGCGCCTCTTATATCGCTTCAATCTATTTTTTTAATTTTGTCAAAATTTTAGATTATTAAATAGAATAATATTACATTAATTATTAACTAATAAATAATATAATTTTATGATATTAAATTTGTGAAAAACGAGAGAGCGCTCATGTAATTAACATGTTTAATTTGACTACAGCTTTTCAACTTTTTTAGTTAATTATATTTATTTATTATTCATAATTTAAGAATGATTAAAATTAAACTAAAAATGTAAAAAAGACAAAAAATATGAAATATTATTTGAAAAATTGCTGCTGACGGCGGATTAGTAAATTAGCAATTTTAGTTTTTGAGGCTCCAACATGCACTTTCGCTGAAGTGTGGGACTGGTTTTCTTATCTGGACGACTTAGGCTCCTTTTGTTGAAAACTGCTATGCTATGAGAAAAAGTGCTGGTGGAAAAAGTGATATAAGGAAAATTATATGACAATTTGGTATTTTTTTTTAATTTATGCATATTTTGAGATATAATATATAAAAATAATATTTTTGAGAAGGTTTGATGGTGAAACTGATAGCTATTTTCTGCAAAAGCTGAAAACAGCTTTTTCCAAAAATATGGGGACATACTTTTGCTAACGGCAACTTTGAGACCAAAAGCGTTTTTCCAGAGAGTAGCTTTTAGAATTTACCAAACACCTGTCTGACACCTTTTTAGCAAAAAGCTGTTGTAACTGATAGGGTCTTAAAAAGATATAACCGTTTAAGGCGTTAATAAAATTTTAATCAAAAAAATGAAACGAATTTTTTTAAGTAGAAACATGCACTATATACAGCAGTTGGTAGGTTTTTAGTTGCGTAAAATTTCGATGGAGTGGGTATTTAGTTTTTGATTCTTGCTTAAAAACAGTTCTGAATAAAATTCTCTTAGAGCAACTCCAACATTTACTCCCTGTTAGCTAAAACTCTCCAGCTGGCAGTGAACAGTACCAATTATACATATCTTCGCTCAAAAATACCGCTCCAACCGTCTTCGTCTAACCGTCTTCGTCTGTTAGACAAATTTTTAGCTATCAGAGTTTGGCACGCTACTTCTACAGATTGCAATACCCTCTTCTATAATCATCCAGCTCATCTCGCGCGTCTTTTTTCTCTCCCGCAACTTCTATTCTTCTCTCCCGCCTATTGCAGAGGTTAGTTTGTATTTACTTTTTTTGATTTTATCTTGAATCAAAATTGCTATGTGTATGTAATTAGGATTTTATTTTACAAAGTCTGTGTTATTTTGATAGAACATATATATAATTAGGGTTTTGGTTTAGAAATTTGGGGGTTTGCACTTCATTCATTCAATTCTTGTTGTGTTGTAATAGAGATGGAGGCCTCGTTTCTTTCTTTGCTTAATGATGGACCAGTCTTAGAAATTGAAGATTTGATATTTTCTCAACGAACTCAATCTCAATCACAACCCCAAACTCAGCCCCAAACCCAGCCCCAGCCCCAAAAAGAAGCTCTGAAACTGAAGAAAGGCAAAAGGTCAAAGAATTTTTTGATTGAAGAGGATATGCTGCTTATTTTCGCGTGGCTGAATGTTAGTATGGATCCCGTGCAAGAAAATAATCAGACACATACAAACTATTGGGCTAGGATTTGGAAATATTACGAAGAAAATAAAGAAAGGCTAGAGAGTGATCGGAGTGCTAATTCATTGTGTAATCGTTGGTGCACAATCAATAAAAAAGTGACCAAGTTTATTGGATATTACAATCAGATTTTCGGAAGAAATCAGAGTGGATTGACTGAACAAGATAAGGTACATTGTTATTTACTTGATATCTAAAAGTGTTTGTTATAGTTTTGTGACCTCCGTTATGCTTTGCTATTAGGTAGTTTCTGAAATGCTTTGATTTTGTATCTTGGTGTTTGATTATTTACTATAGGTGTTAAGTTATTTAATTCATGTGTATTTGCTTGGTAATGGTTAATAGAGATCAAGAGCCTATGTATAAAAGTTATACAGTGGTATGTAAGAGTTCTCTTCTCTCTGATTCAACAACAAGAATTACAGTTTTTCAGGACTCTTACATTCAAAATCACTGCTGCAAAATCACATTTTTATCGGTATAATTTTGGAGACGTCCTCATATTGTGTCGAGGCTCACTTGTATTGATTTGTTTTGGTAAATTATCCTGAATTATTTCAATGTGATTTCTGCAAAGCTATATGGGTTTCCTTTTGGTTGAAAGATATTTTTCATAGACAAGAAAATAAAAAGCATGGTGTAAATTTGTTATGATTGAGAAATCCTTTCTGGTTGATGCTGATGAGTTTAATGTATTCTTGTGAGTCCATTTTCTGAACATAGTAACATACTGAAAGATACAGACACTTAACAATGTGTACGGTCACAATTCACAACATATCAAATTGAAATTTGATTAGATTTTTTTCTATTGTTAATTTGTGCACACACCAGGGGTCGAAGTTCTATTATTAATTTGTGAGAAATCCTTACTCTGCTGATAATATATGAAATTTCATTACTGCTAAGTGTCTCCTTCATGCCCCTTCAACATTTTTGCATGCCTCTTCTTTTCCTGTTCTTATCATGGAGTCTGTACAGATTGTTTAAACTGTTTGGATCAGCATACCTAAACTACTTGTTTAGAATTCTTCCTTTCTTTTCCAAATATAATTACTATTATTTAATTACATGTTGAGATTCCTCTTATTTTAGCCACCCTTGTAATTTTGTTGATTGCAGACTATAGAGAAATGCTAATTCTGGATTAGTAGGTAATAAAGTAATCTGGGAATTACAAAAACATAGCCACTCTCAGAATTTGCAGACTATTTTAGTTATCAAGTCTCAGCTTGATATTTCCTTTTCCCCAGGATAGTAGTAGTGTCCTTGATAGACCGCTCTTCCCCGTGCCAAAATGCAAGTCTCCTCCTCCCATTTTAATCTTTTCACAATCGTTGTCATTTTTAGCAGGCCAGTGAAAATCGGAGATTGACAGATTTAGAAAACCAGTTTTTACTTCTTCTGAAGGTGAACTCGCAATTACTGAATCATCACGACATGTCTGAGTAGTAATAGCTCCTACAGAATTTTCAGAAACCCCCTGATTACATTCAACATAGCCACTCTCAGAATTAGCATTTCTCTTTTTGATTGTAACGGTGTGCCATCAACAAAAATCATACAGAGAAATGAATATATCATATCTTAATGCAAATAGTTGAAAGTATTGAATGCCCATCCAAATCTGGGAATCTTTCATTCCCATGCCACATTTACACCTTCTGGACCCAAACTCAAAGTCTTATCAATTTATATAAGGGTTTCACCTCACCTCACCTCTCCGGTACTCAGGACTCTTGTTTTTGCAGAGGTTTATGGTAGTTATTTTATGTGTGTATATCATTGTGCAGGTTGACCAGACAATAGAGATGTATGAGGGGGTTATGAAAGAGAAGTTCATGTTTATACGTCACTGGAATGCATTGCAATTTTCGCCAAAATATCAAGCTAGTCTAGCAAAAAAGAACAAGCCAACTAAGGACAAAGATGTATCCTCACAATCTGTTGACAGTCAAATTCCTACAAGCCGAGATTCTGATGAAATGATGGAATGTCTGTTAGGAATATGTGTATTAGTTTGATGATAAGTTAAGCAAAATACTTAAGTAGAAATCTAGTATTTGTAGCCTCAACGGATAAGACCATCTTGGCTATCCGTTGAAGGAGTAGCCTTACTTAGCAATAAGTTTGGTATTATAGCACATTTCACTCTCTGGTTTCAAGCTGTAATTCTTAGATGTTGTTAGGAAATAATCAGTCATGTTGACTACTAATGGATGTACAAATAGGAGGGCTAATTGTAAATATTTCATGCCTTGTAATTTTGTATAAGTGAAGAAGTGTCAACGGATATTGAAGACCTTCAACGGATAAGAAACAAAGCTTCAACGGATGTCTCTAATGCTTCAACGGATAATATCCATCAACGGATAAGTGCTTCAACGGATAAAGCTTCAACTGCTAGAGCATCAACGGATAAAGCCATCAACGGATGAAAGCTTCAACGGATGCTCAGTCTCATAGCAGTTGATAGTGACAGTTAACAAAGCTGACAGAGGCACATGGATTGACAGAGATGTGGTAGCCTATTTCAGGAACAGCAGAAAAAGCAGCCGTTTTTAGTCTGGTTCAAAATGGAAAGTCAACAGATAATTCCATATTACACTGGATAAAAATGGAATAGAAACAAGTGGAGAACTATTTTCTTATTCCATATTACATTTTGTTTAATGGCTTAGATCAAGATATGTTTGACAATGTCATCAATTGCCAAACTGCAAAGGAAGTTTGGGACACTGTACAAATCATCTGTGAAGGTACTGAGCAGGTCAGAGAGAACAAAATGCAGCTTCTTATTCAACAGTATGAATATTTTCACTTTGAAGAAGGTGAATCATTAAATGATACCTTCAACAGGTTTCAGAAACTGTTGAATGGATTGAAGCTGTATGGTAGAGTGTACCAAGTCAAGGATTCCAACTTAAAATTTCTTAGGTCTCTGCCAAAGGAATGGAAGCCCATGACTGTCTCTTTGAGAAACTCTCAAGATTATAAGAACTTCACACTTGAAAGATTATATGGAATTTTGAAGACTTATGAACTTGAAATGGAGCAGGATGAGCTGTTGGAAAAGGGAAATAGAAAAGGAGGAACAGTTGCTCTTGTAGCTGACTGTGAGAAGATGGAAGCCAGGAATGAGGAGAAGACAATGCCAAGTCTCAAAGTTGGCACAAGCAAATCAGAATCAAGCAAGGGTAAAGAGCAAGTTGCTGAGGATGAAGACAATTCCAGTCAGGATGAATCTGATGATATTGAAGAACATTTGGCCTTTCTATCCAGGAGGTTTGCAAAGATGAAGTTCAGGAAAAACACAAAGTTCACTAAGCCAAACAAAAACATGGTGGACAAATCAAAGTTCAAATGTTACAACTGTGGCATTAGTGAACACTTTGCAAGTGAGTGTAGGAAGCCAAATTCTGAGAAAAAGAAATTTGAGCAAGTTGATTACAAACAAAAGTATTTTGATTTGCTCAAACAAAAGGAAAGAGCATTTCTCACTCAAGATGATTGGGCAGCAGATGGGGCAAACGAAGATGATGATGTGGAATATGTCAACCTAGCCCTGATGGCTAATTCTGATGAAAAAGAAACTAGTTCATCAAGCAACCAGGGACAAAGAAGGAATCTATGGTACTTGGACAGTGGTTGTTCAAGACACATGACAGGAGATTTCACCCTGCTCACAGAGTTTAAGGAGAGAGCTGACCCTAGCATAACCTTTGGAGATGACAGCAAAGGATTCACTATGGGATATGGCTTGATTTCAAGAGAAAATATCATCATTGATGAAGTTGCATTGGTTGATGGTCTCAAACACAATTTATTGAGCATCAGTCAACTATGTGACAGAGGGAATACTGTTTCCTTCAATTCTGAAGCCTGTATTGTCACAAGTAAAAAGGACAATAAAGTGGTTCTAACTGGAGTTAGAAAAGGGAATGTGTACTTAGCTGATTTCAACTCTACAGATGCAGAATCCATTACTTGTCTTCTCAGCAAAGCAAGTCCAGTTGAAAGTTGGCTATGGCACAAGAAGCTGTCCCATTTGAATTTCAAGACAATGAATGATCTAGTCAAAAAGGACTTAGCTAGAGGAATGCCTCTAGTGGAATTCACAAGGGATGGAATGTGTGATGCTTGTCAGAAAGGAAAGCAAAAGAAAGTATCATTCAGTAAGAAGCTTGAATCTGCAATTGATGAACCACTGCAACTTCTACACATGGATCTTTTTGGACCAGTAAATGTATTGTCAATTTCAAGGAAAAGATACTGCCTAGTGATTGTAGATGATTTCTCAAAGTTTTCATGGGTTTATTTTCTTGGATCAAAGGATGAAGCTAGTGAAATCATCATCAATCATATCAAGCAAGTCAACAATCATCCTGATTTCAAAGTAAGGAATATTAGGAGTGACAATGGAACTGAGTTCAAGAATTCAACCATGAAGATGTTCTGTGAAGAAAATGGGATCATGCATGAGTTCTCAGCTCCAAGAACTCCACAACAAAATGGTGTGGTGGAAAGGAAGAACAGATCACTAATTGAAGCTGCAAGGACAATGCTTGAGGAATCAAAACTCCCAACTTATTTTTGGGCTGAGGCTGTTAACTGTGCATGTTACACTCAGAATATTTCTCTAATCAATCAAGCAAAATGCATGGCTCCCTATCAATTATTCAAGAGAAGAAAACCAACTTTAAACTTTCTACATGTCTTTGGTTGCAAATGCTACATCTTAAGGAATCAATCTGATCACAAAGGAAAGTTTGATGCAAAGGCTGATGAAGGAATATTTGTTGGTTATTCTGCTGGAAAATCATATAGGGTCTACAATCTAAGAACCAACATTGTCATGGAATCTGTACATGTTGTGTTTGATGATAAAAAGATTGATGGACTAACAGATGAGGGACATCATGAAGGACTCAAATTTGACAATATTGAGATATATTGTGATGATAGTGAAGATGAGAATGATGAAGAAGGCATCTCAAGAAGAAACCAGAGTCTGCCTTTGGATAATGCACAAAATGCTGCATCCGTTGAAAGTCATAATTCAGCTTCCGTTGAAAGAAGCAATGCAGCATCCGTTGAAAGACAAAGTGCATCATCCGTTGAAGTTCATAACGAAGCATTCGTTGATCACAGTCTGTCAACGAATAATCAATTCACCTCATCAGTTGATAGAACTCCCAATTCCTTTCAAATGATCAGTAACTCAGGGGGAGTTTCAACAAATCAACATTCTATCTCACATCATGACAATACTGAGGCAACCTCATCAAGGGCTAATCTACCACCTCAAAGGAAATGGACCAAGAATCACCCTTTTGAACTGATCATTGGTGATGCTACATCAAAAGTACAAACTAGAAGGGCTACTCAAGATGAATGTCTGTATAGTAGCTTTCTATCACAGGAGGAACCTAAGCGAGTGGAAGAAGCTCTTTTGGATCCAGATTGGATTTTAGCAATGCAAGAGGAGCTAAACCAATTTGAGAGGAACAAAGTATGGAAGCTGGTACCCAAGCCAAAGAACAAGAGTTCTATTGACACAAAATGGGTATTCAGAAACAAGATGGATGAAAATGGCATTGTCATAAGGAATAAAGCCAGATTGGTTGCTAAAGGCTACTCTCAACAAGAGGGAATAGATTTTGATGAAACATTTGCTCCAGTTGCCAGACTTGAAGCCATCAGAATCTTTCTAGCCTATGCAGCTAATGCCAATTTCAAAGTCTATCAGATGGATGTCAAGAGTGCATTTCTAAATGGGGAATTGGAGGAAGAAGTTTATGTAAGCCAACCTCCAGGTTTTGAAGATCCAAATTTTCCAGACCATGTGTATTATTTGTTGAAAGCACTCTATGGACTAAAGAAAGCACCTAGAGCCTGGTATGAGACTTTATCAAAGTTCCTTCTAGATAATCACTTCACAAGAGGTACTGTTGACAAAACTCTCTTCTTTAGAAATGTTAATGGCTCTAAGATACTTGTACAAATTTATGTAGATGATATTATATTTGGATTCACAGATGATAAACTTTGTAAAAAGTTTGCTAAATTAATGCAAAGTAAATATGAAATGAGCATGATGGGAGAGCTAACTTACTTTCTTGGTTTACAAGTTAAACAAGTTAGTGGTGGAATTTTCATTAGTCAAACTAAATATATTTATGATCTTTTAAAGAAGTTTGACTTAATGGATTGTTCACCTGCAAAAACTCCCATGGCCACTGCCACCAAGCTTGAATTAAACAAGGCTGAAAAGTCTGTGGATATTACAAGTTATAGAGGCATGGTTGGCTCACTTTTATATTTAACTGCCAGTAGACCTGATATTATGTTTTCTACATGTCTATGTGCTAGATTTCAAGCTGACCCTAAAGAATCTCACTTAGTGGCTATTAAAAGAATTTTCAGATATCTCAAGGGGACTCCAAATCTAGGAATTTGGTACCCTAGAGAGTCTGGTTTTGATCTAATTGGCTACTCAGATGCAGATTATGCAGGTTGCAAAATAGACAGGAAAAGCACAACAGGCACCTGTCAATTTCTAGGGAACAAGCTTGTATCATGGTTCAGCAAGAAGCAGAATTCTGTTTCCACATCAACAGCTGAAGCTGAGTACATTGCTGCTGGTAGTTGCTGTGCACAAATACTATGGATGAGGAACCAATTATTTGACTATGGTATGACTGTTGACAAAATTCCAATATTTTGTGACAACACGAGTGCCATTGCCATTATTGAAAATCCAGTGCAGCACTCAAGAACCAAGCACATTGATATCAAGTACCACTTCATTAGGGAACATGTGATGAAAGGTACAGTGGAACTTCATTTTGTTCCAAGTGAAAAGCAGATTGCAGACATATTTACCAAGCCACTTGATGAATCAACATTCTCAAGATTAGTAAGTGAGTTAGGTATGCTTAACTATTCATAATCTATGTCATCTATATAATCTGTCTTGTAGCCTGAAATGAATTTGCTGCAAGAACAAAGTTGGCTTTAATCAAGACTTATCCTGTCAACGGATATTCCCTATCCGTTGAAAGCCAAAATTGTTCTATCAACGGATATTCGTCATCCGTTGAAAGGCAAATACATTTTTGGTAATTTTATCCTTCAACGGATAAAATGGTGCTGTTCATCAACGGATAACTATTTACCTTATCCGTTGATGTGTCACGTCAGTGAGTCACAGCCGTTGATTCTTTTACTCAACCGTTGATACAGATATACAGTGTTGTATGTATTTGTATTTACGGTAGTTTTCAGAATTTCTACAGTTTTATTTATCCCTGAACGGCTGTTACTTACTTAAAAGTATCATTTAATTATTTTATTTATATTTTAATTCAAGAAAGTATAAAAGCCCAATTGAATTCTTATTTTCACTTTACGCTTTCTTACAATTATCATTCTCTTTCTCTCTCAATTCTCAAGTTTTTCTCTGCAACCTCTACTCACAACAATGGCACCAGTAGTCAAAATTATGTCTCAAACAGGATTTGTTTATGAAAAGAATAATTTCATAGTCTTGGTTGAAAAGAATGAAGCCCATTCTGATTATCACAAGATGATGGACTTCATCAAGAACTGCAAACTGAGCTATGCAATGTTGGAAGCCCCAACCATCTACTGTGAAGTGATTGAGGAAATTTGGACAACTGCAAAGTTCAACTCCACAGATATGACTATTGCCTTCTCTCTCAAAGGTAAGGACTATTGCATTAATTGTGATGATATACAATCTTGCTTTAAGTTGCCTGAGAATAATGCCATGACACCACATACTGATAAAGATGTCTCTGCAATGCTAGATTCCATAGGCTATGCTTTTGATTCTGCTAGTTTAGGTAGTATTAGAAGGAAAGGCCTTAGGAAAGAATGGAGTTTTCTTGGAGATGCCTTTATTAAGGTTTTCTCTGGGAAGATTAGCAATTTTGATGCTATCACTTCATCTCTTGTTAATATGCTCTATATGCTAGTTTCTGATAGGTACTTTAATTTTAGCAACTGTGTTATGCTAGAATTAGGTTCCAGATTATGCAACAAAGCTAATAGAACACATAACATCTACTTTGCTAGATTCTTTATGTTATTGGCTAACCATGTTGGTGAAGGTTTGGTTATATCCAATGAGAATAATAAACTCAAATGCTGGGCACAAGAGAAAAGGGTCCTTGCAGACCTTTTGAGAATGAACCTCAACAGCCAGGTGCAATTGGTATACTTGCCAATCATGAATGCACCACAGGTAAGTGAGGTAAATGTTTCTATAACTCCTACTATTTCCAACCCCAATGTTTCTTTGCCTTCTAGTGTGGCTATGGAACCTGTGTCTTTGTCCAAACAGGCTCCTACCAAAGCCACCAAATCTAAAGTTTCCAAAGTCAAGTCAAAGAAACCTACCTCTATTATTTCTCAAAAGACAACAGTTGTAACAACTACCATAAACCCTGAAGGGAGTGAACAGGGTGTGAGTGGTGAGGGGAGGGGTGAACATCAAAAAGCCCCCCAGGATAAGGTGGGAGAGGTGAGTGGTACCCAAACCAGCCAAGCCACAGTCTCTCAAAAGACTGTGGTGGTTCAAAAGGAGTCCAGCACATCCCTAGTTGCATCCTCCCAAAATGATGTAACTATTGAAAATAGTCCCCAACCAGGGACACAGAACAAAAGAGGGAGGGACACTGAAGCTACACATTCACCAATTAAAGCCTTTTCAAGGAAGAAGAAGGCCAAAACCCTAGTTTCCACACAAGGGACACACACAGCACAGATACATCCACCAGTATCTGTGCCTTCTCAAATTCAGCTTGATGTGATTCCAGCAAATATGGAATCACAGCCCCATTCTCTTAATATAGAAACACACCATTCATCAAGCTCTCCAACACCCTCTCTGGATGTGGACATGATATTCACATCAATTCCTGATTCTCCCTCATTAAAACTCAGGGAGGAGCCCCACTCAAAACCTGATGATCATCATCTTTTTGATGATTTGTTGGATCATCAGCCAATTCTTTCAGATGTAGTTGAAGATTCTGTGTTACCTCACTTAAAATCAATCCACACAGATTCAACAATTATGTCACTTTCTATCTCTACATCATTTTCTTCTTCAACGGATATCTCTCATCCGTTGACAAGTGGTTGTTCTTCAACGGATAAGCTTAACAGCAGTTATCCGTTGATACCATCAGTTTCTACTTCAACGGATACTCCCTATCCGTTGATGGCCTCTACACACTTAACAGAAACAATTCCAACTGTAGAGGACATGGCAACTGTACAATCACTGTTAGGTTTGAGGGAAGGGAGTGATTTTTTGAGTGAGAGGCTGGGTTGCTCCCAGGCAAAAGGAGAGGTTGAGAGTCACCAAATGCATGCTATTTCTTCCAGCATGGCAAAAGTGAGTGAGAGGAGTGCCACCTTAGAAGGTGAAGGTGAGGGTGTGAGGGTGTGTGTGAGCCAGGGGGAGCCCCTGATGCAAGAACAGAGAGAAATTGAGAGAAAGGCAGGTACAGAAGCCATAAGGGTGGATCCAGCCATTGCTAGTGAGTTAATGAAAGTGGATGATGCAGATAAGGAAAGACAATTTCAGCAACATTACCAAGCTGTCATTGATAACATTTCCTTGGATGCTGACACTTTTACTCACCCTGTTTCAGCCTTTCAATTTTTGGCTGCTCAGGGCAATGTGGAGGCAGAACAGATACTACACATTGTACACACTTCAGAATCTCTTCTCAGAGACAAAGCTGCTGTCAACAGGCTGCCTTCTCAAGCTGGTGAGCCATCTGAAGAATTTGGAGTAAATTCTAATGATGATGACTCTAATTCTTTGAATGAGAGCATGAACTTAGGTGGAGTAGAAGGCCCAAGTTCTGTTCCTGCTCTTCTTAAATGGGCACTGGCCAAATCACCAACACCAGGAGAATTTGGTGTCACTTTGGTCAGAAAAGTCATGACAATTCAGAAGGCCTTTCAGGAGACTCAAGATGCTGGTACCAAGGCAATTCTTCAAGCTCATCTGGAATCTCTGCATCTCTTGCAGTTGCAGCATTACCAGCAAAATCTAAGTGTGGATGAGCTCAAGCAGGACATTGCTGATCTGAAATCCTACAATGCTGAGAAATTGGATTCAGTTATAACCTATGGTACTATGCAAGATTTGTTGGGGAGACTGAGGAAAGCATCTGATGCTGACAAGAGGCTGGCCAGATTGGAAGATAGGGTTTAAATCATTGAAGACTCTATGGTCACCATTCTTCAGAATCAACAAACTCAAACAAATCTACTCATGCAGCTGGCAAAAGCACAAGGCTTGACCCCTACCCTTGATGATAACAAAAAGGGGGAGAATAAAGGGGAAGGGGAAGGAGAGCCATCTACAACAGTTCAAATTTCTCAAGTGCTAGTTCATGTCATCACAACTTCTCCACCAATTCAAGTCAAAGGAAAGCTAGATGGAATTGATCTAATCCAGATAGCAGCAGCTGAATTGCAAGTCAAAGAGCAAAGGAAGAAGATTGATGAAAAGATGCAACTAATATTTGGTTCTACAACTTCTCAATCACAATCTGTGAAGCATAGCACAAAAGTGGAATCAATTATTATGGAACTCAAGCCAGTAGGGAGGCATAAGGATGGAGAAACTTCTTCCAAAGATCTGCAACCTATGGTTCTCAAGCCCAACAACAGCTTCAACAAGGACTCTACAAAGAACCCTCTAAGCCTTGCTCAAATGAAAGGAGTGGATTTTCCTCTTCCAAAGCCTGATGAAGACAAGCTTTTGGGTAGAAGTATCATAAAGCTCAAAGAGAACATGGATGAGGCTGTAAGGAGGAACATGGCTGTTATCTTTAGAGAGGGAAAGAGCATCTATGTGATGCAAGGACATCCCAAATTCTCAATAGCCAAGAGGGAAGAAACCAAGAGGTTGAAGGAAGAAGCCAAACAGCTAAAGGCTAACAAAAGAGCACAAACAAAGCTTGAAAAATAGCTAAAGTTAAGTCAGGCTGAAGAACAGAAAGAAATTGAAGACAAAGGTGAAGATAGAGCTATGGGGGACATGGTTGGTACTGAGATGGAGGAAAGAAGTAAGGAAGAATGGCAGAAAGGGAATAGAAAGAAGGTCAATGCAAAGAGAAAGATGGTAGATGAGACTGAAGAAAACCAATCAATATCCAAACCACTACCCTCTATTCCTGAACCTATTGTGCCTGACCCCTTCATAAACATTCATGGTGAACCAATCATTCCTAAGGAGGAACCAATTGATTGGGACACCATCAAATTGCCCACCTTCCTAACCTCTTTTACACCATCAAAGAAGCAGAAAAGAAGAATCAAATCAACACCCTCTAAAGCCTCAATCAAATTCACACAGAAGCCTAAGCCTAAACCTCAAACCTCTAAAGATGATTATGTTCACATCTGTGACATAAAAGAATTTTCAGACATTGAACTCTATCTGGATGAGCTGGAGGATGTAAGGGGAATAGCTTCCTACAGACAGCTACCAGAAAGACTAGTGTTCAAGTACAAAGGAGCTGGGGAAAGAACATGGCCTCTTCTCAGAATTCTGAATGAAGGCTACTCTACCTTGATTAGAGTCTACTCAGCCATACAAAAGGATTCTGGCTTTACCAGGACTGCCAGGACTGAGATTCTCAACAAGATTGCCAACATAAGGAAAACTTGGAGGGAGCCCAATGCCTTGCCTAGAACTTTACTCATTCAAGAGAGAGGTATTACAATTCACAAATCACCTCATTGGTTGATGGAGTTCAGAGACAACAAAGGAGTCAGAAGATTTTTCAGAATTGAAGATCAGCTAAAGATTGCCAGTAATGAAACTCTCAAGGATATGCAGTCTAAGTTAGATATCAATGAAGAAGATGAAGCTGAATTCTACAGACAACTTCAACTTCAAATAGAGGAGAATGACATGAGGCTAGGAAAGAAAACCAGGGATCAAAGCAAAAGAAAGTAATTTGCTCAGGCTAAAGGAGCCCTTGGAAACAATGTATTTCTTCAATTTCATCTCAGCATATACACTTTTGTAGCACTTTTGAATTTCTGCTTTATTACAGTTTATATATTTGTTAAGTGTTTTGTTATCATCAAGCTAAACCCAAATTTATGCCTACAGTTCTAGTAGACATAAATAGGGGGAGATTGTTAGGAATATGTGTATTAGTTTGATGATAAATTAAGCAAAACACTTAAGTAGAAATCTAATATTTGTAGCCTCAACGGATAAGACCATCTTGGCTATCCGTTGAAGGAGTAGCCATACTTAGCAATAAGTTTGGTATTGTAGCACATTTCACTCTCTGGTTTCAAGCTGTAATTCTTAGATGTTGTTAGGAAATAATCAGTCATGTTGACTACTAATGGATGTACAAATAGGAGGGCTAATTGTAAATATTTCATGTCTTGTAATTTTGTATAAGTGAAGAAGTGTCAACGGATATTGAAGACCTTCAACGGATAAGAAACAAAGCTTCAACGGATGTCTCTAATGCTTCAACGGATAATATCCATCAACGGATAAGTGCTTCAACGGATAAAGCTTCAACTGCTAGAGCATCAACGGATAAAGCCATCAACGGATGAAAGTTTCAACGGATGCTCAGTCTCATAGCAGTTGATAGTGACAGTTAACAAAGCTTACAGAGGCACATGGATTGACAGAGATGTGGTAGCCTATTTCAGGAACAGCAGAAAAAGCAGCCATTTTTAGTCTGGTTCAAAATGGAAAGTCAACAGATAATTCCATATTACACTGGATAAAAATGGAATAGAAACAAGTGGAGAACTATTTTCTTATTGTACTTTATCTTTGTCTTCACTTGTAAACTTGGTGATATATAAACCAAGTAGTAGCTAGTAATTAAATGTGAATTTTCCCTGAGCTGTTTAGAAATCAAGAGAGAAAATCATCTAGTTTGTACTAGGAAGCAACTGTGATTTAATTTTGAATCACAGATTTTCTGAAATAACACATCTCTGGTGGAACAACAAATCCACCAGAAAAGTTTTTAAGTTCTTTGTGTTCATTACATTTGTGTTTGAATATATATCTGTCTGCATCAGCTCCAAGCAATTCACACACATTTGATCACTCAAACACTTAGCCTTATAAACTGCTCAAAACTTGAAAAAGTTTTGAGATTTACATTCAACCCCCCTTCTGTAAATCTCATTGTTAGTCCACTGGGAATAACAACGTCCAATGGGAAGCAAAGCTGCAAAGAAACTGAAAAGAGCTGCCAATGAAGCAAAAGATGAGGATGGCTTGGAAATTCTTAAAACAATGCAGAAAGATGCATTGGCCATTGCTTCTTCAAGAACGGAATCAATTTAAATTAGCTTGCAGTTACAGAAGGATATGATGTAGTTACACAAGGAGGAGTTGCAGCTACGCTTAGCTAAGGAGGAGCGGGAGAGGCAAAAAGAGGAGCGAGAGAGGCAAAAAGAGGAGCGAGAGAGGCAAGTTTATGAAGCATCCATCATGGCAATTGACACTAGTAAAATGCTACCGGATCAAGCTAAATATTATGATGCACTCAAAGCTAGGATAATGAGAAATATATCATAATATGTTTTATTTCATAAAAACATTATGTATTAGACTTAATTTTGCTTATTTTATAAATCAATGCTAGATTACATAAAAAATACCATTACAATTATAAAAGTAAATTACATGACATAAATGAAAAAAATTACAACACAATACTGAAGATAAATCAAATAACAAACATTTAATTCATGTCACCGCCGTGAATCTGCCAAAGATGTTCCACAAGATCATTTTGCAACCGAATATGAGCTTGTTTGTCTCGAATCTGCTGGTGCACCTGTATGAATTCCCTAAGGGTATTTGGATGACGTGGTTCTCTTTCAACAGTTGGTTCAACATTTGTATCAAATTGTTCTTCTTCGGTATGCAATTCCCTTTCATCTTCAATGATCATGTTATGTAATATGATGCAGGCTGTCATAATATACTTCATTGTTTCTACATCCCAAAATCGTGAAGGTCCACGAATCATAGCAAACCGAGATTGTAATACTCCAAATGCTCGCTCAACATCTTTTCTAACAGATTCTTGTGCACATGCAAAATATTTTTTTTTGTTACCTTGGGGTTTTGGAATAGTTTTCACAAAATTTGGCCAGGAAGGATATATACCATCAATAAGATAATATCCCATATTATATTCATGCCCATTAATGGTATACCTCACTTCAGGTCCACGACCTTCTGCCAATTCTTGAAATTAATGAGATCGATCCAAAACATTAATATCATTTAACGATCCCGGTAATCCAAAAAAAGAAAGCCAAATCCACAAGTCCTTTGAAGCTATTGCTTCTAATATAATAGTAGGCTCATGAACATGACCTGTATACATACCTTGCCAGCCAGTAGGACAATTCTTCCACTTCCAGTGCATACAGTCAATACTACCCAACATTCCAGGAAAGCCTCGTTGTTCATTTTCTGCTAACAATCTGGTCACATCTTCATCGTTTGGTAGTCTTAAATATTCAGCACCGAAGACTTCAACGATAGCTTTAACAAATTCTTAGGCTCTCTATTGCAGTACTTTCACCAATTCGAACATAATCATCAATGGCATCTGCTACCATTCCGTATACAAGCATCCTAAGTGCAGCTGTCACTTTCTGGACTGATGATAGTCCACGCATTCCTACAGCATCATTTCGTTGAGTGAAATAATTGTCGTGCATTGTAACTGCTTCTTGAATTTTCAAAAATAACGATCTACGCATCCGAAATCTTTGACGAAATTATGTATCTGTGTATGTAGGTGTATCGACAAAATAATCACGATACAATCTAGCATGGCCTTCTTCTCTATTTCGATCAATTACACGATGATTCATCGTGGAACCACCGTGATACAATTCAGAATTTGCTCTTTGTCGTCGATGGTGGAGGTAAGCAGCACTCATTCTCATTCTTGCTTCATGCTCCTCTTCTTCTGCTTGCATGATATCAAGAATCATTTGTGTGGTATTTTCCATTACAAATGAGTATTTTAGAAGTGTGAATGAATTTGAGTTTGTAGAAAATTTGTGTTTAGTTCAGTTCTGAAACTTGGTATTTATAACCAAAAAATTATGACCGTTGGAATATGACCGTTACAATTTGAAAAAAACCAATAAAAAACTATTTTTGAAATATAGCTAACCATTATAGCTAACACCATTGGAGTCCAACACCTTACAGATTCAACAAATTTTATATAACCATTACTTCATATTATTTTAGCTAACCAATTTAGCTACTCCCCTTGGAGATGCTCTTAGAGTACCTACATGGCTAATAGCTAAAATGGTTAGCTAAATAATTATTATCTAATGGTTAGCTAAATAATTATTATCTAAAAAGTTGTTGAATCTGTAATATTTTTTACTCCCGTGATACTAGTTGTAATGGTTAGTTATATTTAATAAAATTATTTTATTATTATTTTTACATACATATATATATATATTATATATGTTAAAATTATTTAATTTAAATGGTGAGACATTTTATTTAGCTTGAAATGTCTAAATTGCCCTTATAGTTGCTTTTGGTGGTAATCGAACCTGGTTTTGCAAATACTCTATACAAGAACATACCATCAAGGTACTAAAACATATAAGTTGTCAAGCATATACATATTAGATACGCTTGTGTGTCTTGAAGAAATTAATATTTAGTATTATATCTACTGTGAGTCTGTGATCAATGAATAATTTTTAATTATCTATCTTTTTCTACATTTGCTATGCTTAGCCCAACATAGGGCATTGGTGAAACATTTTATTCGGTGAGTCATTTTATTTAACTTGAAAAGTCTAAATTGCCCTTATAGTTACCATTTATAAAAAAATGCTTTTGGTGGGAATCGAACCCTGGTCTTGCAAATACTTTATATAACAGCATACCACTAAGGTACTAAATCATATGAGTTGTTAATCAGATAGATATTAGATATGCTTGTTGTTAGTCCCTTAACAATATGATAAGAATTACAGAAGGGGGGTTGAATGGAATTCTTGAAACTTTTTCTTGAAATAAAAATGTTCTAACTCGAATATACATATAAGTGTGAATTGATTAGCACAATGCGGAATAGTTACTTAAATGAATCAAATCACAAGTAATTAAAAACAAGAGTCTTTAAAAACTTTCTGGCGGATTTGAATGATTCCACCAGAGAAATATATTATATATCGAGAGAACCCTGTGTGCAAAATGCTCACAGCTGCTTACAATAATTGAACAACTAATAGTACAGAGAAATGCTAAGAATTCTGCTTATAAATGTTTCTCTGCTTTGTTGCTTAGATCGATAGTTCCTTAGTTGCTATTTCTTGGTTTATATACCACCAAGATTACAAAGTAATGAGACAGGATAATAAAACAAAAACTATCTAGTCTATTACAATGCTACTTCATTACTCTATTCCAGCATCTTTGAATATCTTCATAATAACATGGAAATGACAATGCTTCTTTGTTCTAAAAAACCCAGTTGAATAGGCTACCGCATTCTATTTGCATCCACTCGACGCATGTGACTGTGTTGTCACTGTCAACAGATATTTGAATTCTTTATCCGTCGGGTTCATGATCATTCGTCGGGTTATTGATCATCCGTCGGGTTGTCTAGTTGATCATCCGTCGACTTCATTGTAGTTTATCCGTCGGGTAGCAATCTGGCACTTGACTTCATTTTATTTATGCAGAATTACAAGACATCATCTATGTACAATTAATCAACCTATTCTGCATATCTAGTTAAAGTCAACATGACTTGAATACTACTTACAGAATCTATACAATGGTGTATGCAGAAATGTGCCACAGACTTATTGTTACATAAGCTACTCACTCGATGGATAATAAGTCATCATCCGCCGGGACTATAATGAGTCATCCGTCGGGACTATAAATCCTATCCGTCGAGTACTACATAATTTCACTAAGTAAAATCTACCAACGTGTTTTGTTCATAAAATCATCAAGTACACAACATATACACAACAATCTCCCCCAATTTATGTCTACCGGAATTGTATCCATAAATTAAGAGATACTTGATGATAACAAAACACCCTAAAAATACAACTTTAAAAAAGAAAGTAGATATTACTGAAAAGTGTTTCGAATAACAAAATGTACAAAGTTTTGCTCACGGTCATTTTTAAGATGCTCCTCTAGCCTGAGCAGTTTTATTTAGTTACTTGAAGGTCTGGATCTCTTTCCAAGCTTTCTGTTGTTTTCTTCAATCTGATTTTGGAGCTGCCTGTGGAATTCCAATTCATCAGATTCTGAGAGATTTAACTTTCCTTGCATTTCCAAAAGAGTCTCATTGCTGGAGATGCTCAATTGGTCTTCTAATCTGAAAAATCTTCTCACACCTTTGTCATCCATGAACTCCATCAGCCAGTAGGGCCTTAGATGCACTTTTCTCCTTGTGTAAGGGATAATTAGAGTATTTGGAAGTGCATCTTTAGCTCTAACACTCTTTAGCTCTTCAATCTTCTTCAGTACCAATCTTCTTGCAGTAGTGTTGAACCCAAAGTTCTTCTTGAAGGATGAATAAACTTTAATTAGTACAGCTTTGCTTTATTGAAGGATCCTGTGAAGTGGCCACTGAATCTCCTTCCCTCCTTTATACTTGAACACTAACCTTTCAGGTAGGTTTCTGTATGCATCAATTCCTCTTACTTCATCTAGTTCATCTAGATAGAGGTTTAGATCAGAAAACTCTTTGATGTCACACAAGTACATGTAATCTCCTCTATTGACTTTGGACTGAGCTTTGACTACAAATTTGGATTTAAGAGGTGACAACTTCACTTTCTTGACTGCTCTTGACTTTGTTCTTCTTGGCTTGCTAAGGATTGGTAGATTGAAGTCAGGAATTGGTATGTTCTCCCATTCTATTGGCTCATCCTTGGGCACAATAGGTTCACCATGAATATTCCTGTAGGGATCCACCACCCTGATATCTTCAAAAACCACAGAGGGCTTTGATGCTTGAGTTGTAGATGGTGTGGATTCCTTAGGAAATTGATCTTTCAATTCCTTGTCAACAATATCCAGTTTCCTTTTAGTTCTTTTAGCCAATTCCTTGATTCTTGGAGATTTCTTTTGTTGTTCAACTTGCTTCTTTGATTCAGTAATTTCAGATGGCTGAACAAGAATTTGTTGTGATGAATTTACAGCATGTAGCTTGGCTAAGATAGCAATTTGCTCTTTCTTCTGTTTAGCCTTTTTAGCATCTAGAGCAGCTTGCTTCTTTTCCTGCTTCAATCTAGCCTTTTCTTCTCTCTTTGCTTGAGCAAATTGAGGATGTCCAGCCACCACACAAATTTCTTTCCCATTCCTAAAAATCTTGGCAATTCTCCTTTTAGAAGCTGAATCAGCTGGAGTTTTGTAGAAAGCAATTGATCTTGACAGAAGCTTCTTTTCATCAGGCTTGGGTGTCTCATATACAGTATCCAAGGGGTTCTTCCATGATGATTTTGAGTAGTTCACCCTTGGTTTAAGAATTGTTTCATCCTTTGGAGATTTGATGCAGGAAGGCTGTCCTCTTTCTAGATAGTTCATTCTTATCTCATTCACACTAATTTGCTTGACTTGAGAGTGATGGATGGCTAACTTAACTGGCTCCTTGACAAGTTCAAACTTCTTCTGTATTTCCTCATCAATCTTCTCCCAGTTGACTAAACTCAACTTCTCTTTATCAGCTGCTCTTATGTTGGATGCTGCTGCATTGATCAGATCTATACTATCTGTAACTGATGGCTTTGAGATAGTAATTGAAGGCACAATTACTTTACTAATTTGAATTTGAAGCCTCTCCCCCTCATTTTGTCTCCCCCCTCACTTGGTCCTTTCTCCCCCTTTTTGTTATCATCAAGTTGAGGTGAGGAGGGAGTTTGAGCAGCCACCAGTTTTTGTTGTAAATTTGTCTGTTGGTCTTGATGAAGATGAATGGCAGTTAAAGATACTTCCATGGCTGACATTCTTGTGTCCAAGGCATCTATCTTGGTTGACAGATCATAATTTTTCCTTAATTGCCTCTTGATGTCAAGCATTGTAGCTTTTGGAAGTTTATAATCTATCTTGTCTGAAATGGCCTTCTTCATCTCCTCAATATCACCCTTCATGGTGTTTACATCCCTAGCATGCTGGAAGCCCTGGATTTGTTGAAGTTGTAGGGAGGCTAGATGTTCCTGAAGGAGCTTCTTGGTGCTGGCATTTGTAGTGGTTTGAAGAGCAGTATTTTTCTGATTAATTAGCTGGATCAGGGTTGTCTTGAAGTAATACTCATCACAGTGCTCGAGAAAGCCCATGATGGCATACCTGATCTTGAACTTGAGCCTACTTCTCCCCCTATGTCCATTGCTTCATCTTCACTATCCCCACTCCCATCTCCAAAGAAATCAGCTGAACCACCAGTCTCATAGTCCACATCACCAGCTGTAGAAGGCAAAGCTGTGATGGCATCCTTAGCTCTCATCATAGACTGTGTGGTATGCACCAAATTCAGCATCCTTTCTGCATTGTCATTGCCCTGTTCAGCTAGAAGTTGATAATCTGGAACAGGGTGAGTAAATGCCTCAACAACAAGGGAAGTGGAATCTATAACAACTTTAGGATGCTGAGATAGTCCTTCCCTGTCTGCATCCTGGACATTCATTGACTCACTAGCAATGACATCCATCCTTATAGCTCCAGTACCTACATTTCTCTCGTTTTCTCTCTTTTTTTGCATTAGGGTCTCACCCTGGCTCCCCACCCTCACACCCTCACCTTCACCTACTAAGGTGGGACTCCTCTCACTCTCTTTTGCCAATCCTGAAGAAATGGATTGCATAGTTTCACTCATTTCCTCTCCTTTTTCCAGGGAGCAACCCAGACTCTCTCTCAAAACACTCTTCTCTCTCAATCCTAAGAGTGACTGCACAACCACTAAATCTTCTGCACTTGAAATAAATGAAGTTTGAAGCTGTGCAGAGATACTCGACGGATGAGTGATATCCATCGAGTGAGTGGTTTTGCTATCTGACGGATAACTACTGTCAAGCTTATCCGTCGGGATACAATCACTACTCGACGGATGAGCAATATCCGTCGAGAGAGTAGAAATGAATGAGCTGGGAATAGAAACTATTGTTGACTCTGTGCCGATTGAAGTTATTTTGGGCACAGATGATACAACAGTTCCTGAAAGAATTGGCAAGTGAGCCAACAAATCATCTAAAAGATGATGCTCACTTGCACTAGATTTTGGCTTCTCCAACAGAGTTAAAGAAGGGGAATCAGGAATTGATGTGTTTATCATATCCACATCCAGAGAATTTGTTGGTGAGTTGGGTGTTTGAGGTGCTTCTATAACTAGAGATTTTGGCTGTGACTCCACATTTATTAGAGCCACATCAAACTGAATTTGTGAAGGTGCAGTGACAGTGTCTGTTGCACCAGTTTGCACTGTGTGTGTACCCTGTGCATCCCCAAGGGTTTTAGACTTCTTCTTTCTGGAATAAGTCTGGGGTGAGCTTGTGTCCCTAACCCTCTTGGCCTGTGCTCTTGGTTGAGAGGTTTGTTCAATAACTACATCCTTTTGGGAGGATGCAGCTAGAAATGAGCTTTTATCCTTTTTAAGCACTGCAGTTTGTTGGGAAACTGCAGTGTGGCTAGGCTGGGATCCACTCAACTCTCCAACCTTATTCTTGGGGTTTCTTTTATGTTCACTCCTTCCCTCACCTAACTTACCCTCCTTCACACTCCCCTCTTTGGCTTTAGTGGATTTTATAACTGACATCTTTTGAGAGATACCAGAGGGGGCTTTCTTTGATTTGGATTTTGAAATAATTGTAGGTTTGGTAGCTTGGGTAGGCAACTGTTTGGTCATTGACACAGTTGCCATAGCCACACTAGAACTCAAAGAAATTGTTGAGGTTGGAATAGTTGTAGGGATAGATGAACTTACCTCACTTACCTGAGGTGCTTGTAATACAGGAAAATAGAACAATGACACATCCTTGTGATGATTGGCCCTGTTCAAATCTGCAATGAGCCTTCTCTCTTGAACCCAACAACCTAATTTGTTGTTAGGGTTCTCAAGCACAATCTCTTCACAAAGGTGGTTAGCTAACATCATAAGGAATCTAGCATAATACACATTCTTACCTCTTTTATTTAACTCTCCCAGTTTAAAACCTAACTCAAATAAAACAAGGTCACTAAAGTTAAAATACTTATCTGTAACTAGCATGTAGAGCATGTTAAGCATGGAAATATTCACTGAATCAAAATTACTGATCTTTCCTGAGAAAACCTTTGTAACTACATCACACATGAAACTCCATTCTTTCCTAAGACCCATTCTCCTAATGCCACTCAGTTTAGAAGTAGGAAGTGCATAGTTCATGGAATTAAGCATATTGATTATATTAGTGTCAGTGTGTGGTGAGGTTATATTGTCATCAGGAATTTTGAAACATGCTTTTATCACATCACTATTGATACAGAATTCTTTACCTTTAATGGTTAGTATGATGGTCTTATCTGTAGAGTTGTAGGTAGCGGTGGTCCACATTTCTTCAACAACTTCACAGAAGATCGTGGGTGATTCTAGCATGGCATAATTGAGCTTGCAATCTTTCACAAAGTCCATCATCTTGTGATAGTCACTCGAATGTTGAATACCCTTGTTCACTAGTGCAGTGAAATTATTCTTCTCATAAATGAACCCAGTTTGAGACATAATCTTTATAACAGGTGCCATTGTTAGAGAATACGAGCTTGAAGAGAAAGAGAGTAATTGCTTTGAGAGAGAATGAAATTAGAGCAGTTGAATTGAGAATGATAAAAGAAAAGCAATTGAAATGAAATAAGCTTTTATACTATCTCAAAAATAACTGATAAAAATAATAAAGTAAAATAAAGTAACCAATAGAAATTGCCTAAAATAGCCATTAAAAAATAAATTGTAAAAATTCCACCCATTATCCATCGTGATATGCTTACAGACTGTAAGTATACTCGATGGATAATGTACAGGGAATTAACGGCTGAGATTAAGACAATTCGACGGATGAGGATAAACTGTTGTCCGTCGAGACATAAAATATTCCAGAAAAATAATTGATTTTTATTAGCAAATAGTATACCGACGGATGATCAAACTCGATGGATAAAGATCATCCGTCGAGATGTAAATTTTGACTTAGCCAAAATTTCATCCAAGACTGAAAGATCAATTAAATTTTTGGTTGCATTTCAACTTGCAAATTAACTCATATATATTTAAGAGTAATTAAGCATACCTAACTCACTTACCAACCTTGAAAAGGTGGATTCATCCAGTGGCTTGGTAAAGATATCTGCAAGCTGCTTCTCACTTGGAACAAAATGTAGCTCCACAGTACCATTCATTACATGTTCCCTTATGAAATGGTACTTGATATCTATATGCTTTGTCATTGAATGTTGTACTGGATTTTCAGTGATGGCAATTGCACTTGTGTTATCACAGAAAATAGGAATCCTCTCAACTTGCAAACCATAGTCTAGCAATTGATTTTTCATCCATAATATATGTGCACATCAACTACCAGCAGCAATATATTCAGCTTCAGCTGTAGAAGTAGAAACTGAATTTCGCTTTTTACTGAACCAGGACACAAGCTTGTTTCCTAGAAATTGACAGGTTCCTGTTGTACTTTTTCTATCAATTCTACAACCTGCATAATCTGCATCTGAATAACCAGTTAGATCAAAACCAGAATCTCTAGGGTACCAAATGCAAAGTTTTGGTGTTCCCTTGAGATACCTGAAAAATTCTCTTAATAGCTATTAAGTGAGATTCTCTAGGATCAGCCTGAAATCTGGCATATAAACATGTAGCAAACATTATATCTGGCCTACTAGCTGTTAAGTACAAAAGTGAGCCAACCATGCCTCTATAACTTGAAATATTCACAGACTTTTCAGTAGTGTTTAATTCAAGCTTAGTTACAGTGGCCATGGGAGTTTTTGCAGATGTGCAATCCACTAGATCAAACTTCTTTAAAAGATCAAAAATGTATTTAGTTTGACTAATGAATATTCCATCACTAACTTGCTTAACTTGTAAACCAAGAAAGTATGCCAGTTCTCCCATCATACTCATTTTATACTTACTTTGCATCAGTTTGGCAAACTTTTTGCAAAGTTACTCATCTGTAGAGCCAAAAAGAATATCATCTACATAAATTTGAACAAGTATACTAGAGCCATTAACATTTCTGAAAAATAATTTTTTATCTACAGTACCTCTTGTGAAGTGATTTTCCAAAAGGAACTTTGATAAAGTGTCATACCAGGCTCTAGGTGCTTGCTTCAGTCCATCAAGTGCTTTCAAAAGATAATAGACATGTTCTGGAAAATTTGGATCTTCAAAACCAGGAGGTTGACTGACATAGACTTCTTCCTCCAAATCTCTATTCAGAAAGATACTTTTGACATCCATTTGATAGACCTTGAAATTGGCATGGGATGCATAGGCTAAGAAGATTCTGATGGCTTCAAGTCTTGCAACAATAGCAAATGTTTCATCAAAATCTATTCCTTCTTGTTGATAATATCCCTTATCAACCAATCTAGCTTTGTTTCTGACTACTATGCCATTTTCATCCATCTTGTTTTTGAATACCCATTTGGTGTCTATTGGATTCTTTCCTTTAGGCTTGGGCACCAGTTTCCATATATTATTCCTTTCAAATTGGTTTAGCTCCTCCTGCATAGCTAAAATCCAATCAGGATCCAACAAAGCTTCTTCTACCTTCTTTGGCTCTTCCTTGGAAAGAAAGCTACTGTATAGACATTCTTCTTGAGTTGCTCTCCTTGTTTGAACTCTAGAAGAAACATCACCAATAATAAGCTCAAATGGGTGATCTTTTGTCCATTTTCTTTGTTGAGGTCGATTAGCTCTAGATGAAGAAACCTCATTGTTGTCTTGATGTGTAATTGAGTTTTGATTGTTAGAAACTCCCCTTGAGTTTATGGATCTTTGATTTGAGAAAGGGGAACTTTCTATAGGTGATCTATCTTGACTTCCTGCTCCTTTTGATAACCCGACGGATGGTGAATTTTGAGTACCGACGGATGAAGCTGGTTGTCTCCTGACGAATAACACAGATTACCTCCCGACGGATGAAGCATTATGCAACTCGACAGATGTTGAGTTTTGTGCTTCATTGGTAGTAGATTTATCTGCATTATCCTTAGACACTGTTTCTTGATCACTTTCATCATCACCGTCATCACTAACCATCTCCACATTGTCGAATTTGAGGCTCTCATGGTAATCTCCATCTTTCAGTCCTTCAATCTTTTTATCATCAAACACAACATGTATTGATTCCACAACAATGTTGGTTCTTAGATTGTAGACTCTATATGCTTTACCAACAGCATATCAGACAAAAATTCCTTCATCTGCTTTAGCATCAAACTTTCCATTTTGATCAATTTGATTTCTCAGAATATAGCACTTGCAGCAAAAGACATGAAGAAAATTTAGAGTTGGCTTCTTTTTCTTGAACAATTGATAGGGAGTCATGCATCTAGCTTGATTAACCAGAGAAATATTCTGAGTGTAGCATGCAGTATTTACAGCTTCAGCCCAGAAATAGGTTGGCAGTTTAGATTCTTCAATCATTATCCTTGCAGCTTCAAAAAGTGATATATTCTTCCTTTCCACTACTCCATTCTGTTGTGGAGTTCTTGCTGCTGAAAATTCATGTAGAATCCCATTTTCCTCAGAAAATGCTCTCATGACAGAATTCTTGAACTCAGTTCCATTGTCACTCCTGATTCTTCTTACCTCGAAATCAGGATGATTATTGACTTGCTTTATATGATTATTGATGATTTCACTAGCCTCATCTTTAGACTTTAGGAAATATGTCCAAGAGAACTTTGAGAAATCATCTACAATTACTAGGAAAAATCTTTTCCTTGAGATGGAAAACACATTGACTGGTCCAAACAAATCCATGTGAAGCAGTTGCAAGGGCTCTTCAATTGTTGAATCAAGTTTCTTCCTGAATGATGCTTTAATCTGCTTCCTTTTTTGGCAGGCATCACACAGTCTATCCTTAGAAAACTCCACTAGAGGAATGCATCTAACCAGTTCTTTCTTTACTAGCTCATTCATGGTCTTGAAGTTTAAATGGGATAACTTCTTGTGCCATAGCCAACTTTCATCCTGACTTGCTTTACTGAGAAGACAAGTAACAGATTCTGCATTAGATGAGTTGAAATCAGCTAGGTACACATTTCCTTTTCTCACACCAGTGAGAACCACTTTGTTGCTTCTTTTGTTAGTCACAACACAGGCTTCTGAATTGAAGGTTACTGAGTTGCCTTTATCACAAAGTTGGCTGATACTCAACAAATTATGTTTGAGACCATCCACTAAGGTAACCTCCTCAATGATGAAATTGTCCTTTGAAATCAAGCCATATCCCACAGTATAACCCTTGCTGTCATCTCCAAAAGTAATACTTGGGCCAGCTCTCTCCTTAAACTCTGTGAGCAGGGTAGAATCACCAGTCATGTGTCTTGAACAACCACTATCCAAGTACCAAAGATTTTTTCTGTTTCCCTACACACATCAAAATGAAATCAAGTTGATTTTGGTACCCAAGTTTCCTTGGGTCCTGCCTTGTTAGCTTTCTTTTTCTGTTTCTTAGGCTTTATCTCATTTGACTTGGAGACATCAGATTTATCCTTGGTCATCTGAGTTGAGCCTTTGAAACCATTCATTGCAACAGAATTATCATGCATATTATTATTAACAGGAAATGGCATGCTATTAGTAAATATGTTATTCCAGTATGGCATGCTAAATGGCATTTGTGGCATACTGAATGCAGCATAATAAGGATTAGGTGAATATGGCATGTTAGCAAACTGTGCATTCATATTCTGTGTAGACATAGCATTCATAGGCATGGGAGGCATGTCATTTATGTTAGGAAATTGAGGTGTCACAAACATGGAAGTAGGCATGGAAGATTTGCAATTAACAGACAGATGATTTACACTACCACACTTGACACAAATTTTTCTAGGAGCATATTTATCAGGTGTGTAGTTACTGTGTTTGTTAATCCCTACTTTACCATTCCTATTGTTTTTCTTTTTAGTCTCTGTTTTTACCTCAATCTTTTCAAGTCTGTCACTTAACTGTTAGACAGTCATGTGACCAACATTAGCCTTTTTCCCTTTCTTAACTTGACTCGATTCTCCTGAAACAAAGTTCTTAGAAACAGACCCATGCTTCTCATTTAACTTAACTAGTTTGGCTTTACTTATAGGCTTGCTCACAACCGACGGATGAGGATTTTCATCATTCGACGGATAACCCTTTTTGTTATCCGACGGATGATCCTCCGTCGAGTCTACATCTGTCAACACTCCATCTACCAAATTTGGTGCTAGTTTCTCTTTGTTCTTTTTCCAGGCTGCGTCACAGAAAGACTCAATTCCGTGAACTTTGGTGATTTGAGCATGGACATCCCTGGATGTTTTCCATGCCTTAATCACCTCTTGTTCACGCTCGAGCTGCTTTTTCAAAATTTCTTCTTTCTTCAAGGACTCAGTTAATTCCTCCTTGGCAATCTTACACTTAATTCTTAACTTTTCAAAATCAATGAACTGAGACTCAAGCACATTATTTCTCTCACTCAAAAACAAATTGTTTTCTTTGATTTTAGAATTTTCTTTAGTAAGAGACTTAAGTGTAACACACAAATGATATAACTCTGAGACATGTCATTTATGGCGTCATTACACTCAGCTTTAGATAAATGTGCAAGGTTTATAGTAATTACCTGATTACTTGAAGAACTAGTTTCTGTTTCATCAGACTTGGCCATTATGGCTAGATTGACATAGCTGACATCTTCATCTTCATCCAGACCATCTGCTGTCCAGTCATTTTCTTGTGTTATGAAAATCCTTTCCTTTTGTTTGAGCAGTTCAAAGTATTTTTGCTTATAATCCACAGGCTCAAACTTTTTCTTACTGGAATCTGACTTCCTACATTCACTGGCAAAATGCCCTGCCATGCCACGTTTGAAACATTTGAATTTTGATTTATCCACCATGTTTCCATTTGGCTTGGCTGCTCCAAAGTTCTTTTTGAACTTGAGCTTGGCAAATCTCCTGGAAAGAAATGCTAGGTGTTCATCAATGTCCTCCATGTCATCTTGACTCAAAGAATCTTCACTTTCTACTGCAAGCCCCTTGCCCTTATTCTCACAGACACTTGAAGTTGATTCAACAGCTTCCATCTTCATCTCCTTCTCTTTCTCCAACTCAGCAACTAGTGCAATGGATCCTCCTTTCTTCTTTCCTCTATCCATCCTCTCATCTTGATCTATTTCAAGCTCATAAGTTTTCAGGATGCCATACAGTCTCTCCAAAGTAAACTCCTTATAATCTTGTGAGTTTCTTAATGAGACTGTCATTGGTTTCCATTCCTTTGGAAGAGATCTAAGGAATTTCAGATTGGAGTCTTTTGTCTGATAGATCCTTCCATGCAACTTTAGAGCATTTAGTAGTTTTTGAAACCTACTAAAAATGTCAGTGAGAGACTCACTTTTTTCATTATGAAAATGCTCATATTACTGAATCAAGAGCTGCATCTTGTTTTCTCTAACTTGCTCAGTGCCATCACAGATGATCTGTATTGTATCCCAAACATCCTTTGCAGTTTTGCAGTTAATAATGTTGTCAAACATGTCTCCATCAACTCCATTAAACAGTATGTTCATGGCCTTTTTATCCTTCCTGACTTGTTCAATGTCAGGATCAGACCATTCATGCCTTGGCTTGGGGACTGATGACTCGTTTCCTGTTGCAGCTCTCATTGGAACATGAGGGCCTCTTTCTATGCAGTCAACATAGGCCTCATCTTGAGGAAGAAAATGAAGATGCATCTTTACCTTCCAATGATGGTAATTATCTTTATCCAGAAAAGGGATCTTGACTCCAACATCCTTCTTGTTCATCTTACTGTATTGTTTTGATCTTTAAACTCTTTGTAAGTTAAGAGCTCGCTCTGATACCAATTTTTAGTCCCTTAACAATATGACAAGAATTACAGAAGGGGGTTGAATGAAATTCTTGAAACTTTTTCTTGAAATAAAAATGTTTTAACTCGAATATATATAAGTGTGAATTGATTAACACAATGCGGAATAGTTACTTAAATGAATCAAATCATAAGTAATTAAAAACAAGAGTCTTTAAAAACTTTCTGGTGGATTTGAATGATTCTACCAGAGATATATATTATATATCGAGAGAACCCTGTGTGCAAAATGCTCACAGCTGCTTACAACAATTGAACAACTAAGAGTACAGAGAAATGCTAAGAATTCTGCTTACAAATATTTCTCTGCTTTGTTGCTTAGATCGATAGTTCCTTAGTTGCTACTTCTTGGTTTATATACCACCAAGATTACAAAGTAATGAGACAGGATAATAAAACAAAAACTATCTAGTCTATTACAATGCTACTTCATTACTCTATTCCAACATCTTTGAATATCTTCATAATAGCATGGAAATGACAATGCTTCTTTGTTTTAAAAAACCCAGTTGAATAGGCTACCACATTCCATTTGTATCCACTCGACGCATGTGACTGTGTTGTCACTGTCAACAGATATTTGAATTCTTTATCCGTCGGGTTCATGATCATTCGTCGGGTTATTGATCATCCGTCGGGTTGTCTAGTTGATCATCCGTTGACTTCATTGTAGTTTATCCGTCGGGTAGCAATCTGGCACTTGACTTCATTTTATTTATGCAGAATTACAAGACATCATCTATGTACAATTAATCAACCTATTCTGCATATCTAGTTAAAGTCAACATGACTTGAATACTACTTACAGAATCTATACAATGGTGTATGCAGAAATGTGCTACAGGCTTATTGTTACATAAACTACTCGATGGATAATAAGTCATCATCCGTCGGGACTATAAATCCTATCCGTCGAGACTATAAATCCTATCCGTCGAGTGCTACATAATTTCACTAAGTAAAATCTACCAAGGTGTTTTGTTCATGAAATCATCAAGTACACAACATATACACAACACTTGTGTGTCTTGAAGAAGTTAAAATTTAGTATTATATTTACTGTGACTAACGAATAATTTTTAATTATTTATCTTTTTTTACATTTGCCATGCTTTTAGTGGGAATCGAACCCGGTCTTAAAAATACTCTACACAACATAATACCACAAAGTCACACAACCATATATATTGTTAATAATACATATATTAGATATGATTGTGTGTCTCGAATAAGTTAATATTTGGAATTATATATATTGTGACTAACAAATATTTTCAGGGATTAATGCTCCTAAATGCCTAGGTATTTTTATGATTACAGAATTTGATTAAAAAATTAGACTATTAAAAATACACTACGTGCTCATATAACTCTTTTAAGTACGTACTTTGGGATATTTTTCTCCAAATTTTAATCATCTATTTTTTTTATATTTTCTACTTTAGTCATTTAATCAAATTAACTGTAAAGTTATAAAAGTCAATAATAATAAGATAAACCGAGTACTATTATGTGTACTTACGGTTAAAACTATTTCAAAATTTTATTTGGACTAATATATTTGAGCTTATTTTGAACTCAACATCATAATGTCACTTAATTTCTAAAAAAACTCAAAATTTGACCGTTTATCACAAATGATGTCAGAGCTTTATCAAACTAAAATGTATTTTTTTTTACTTTCGAATTTAGTCAACGGGCTAGAAAATGATTGAGAATAAGCTGTTTCCACTGATATTTTTCGTACATTTATTCTAAATTATTAGGGGCTATATACTTTATTTCTAATAAAATCGGCACAAACTAATTTTTTTTAAATTATACGCTATATATTCTAAAACTATTATGACCGACATTTTTGTGTAATATTATTTGTGAATTTGGTATAATATTAAAGCCGAAAGTAAATATGTTCTATGATTGTACGTTTGTGTTAGTGAGAATTTCTACATTATAAAATTTTTATGTGTAGTAGATGATTTTTCAAAGCAAAAGTTTATTTATTTCCTTTATTTTTGATTTATAAGGAATATTCTAAGCCTTGGAGAAATTTTCTTTTAAAAGATATTTTGTTCACAAATTTTGAAAGTGATTTTATAAAATCACTAAAAAAACAAGTTATTTTATTGTATAAATTTTATAATTTTTGAACTTTTATTTTATTACATAAAAATAAATCTTTGAAAATTAGTTGCTTAATAATTATCAAATTACATGGTTACCCTTGCATGCAAATTCTCTTCTATTCAACCAAGGGGCAAGGAAGGCATTTCCAACCCCACTCTCTTTCATTCTACTAGCCACATTACCATTTTGTCCTTGCATGCAAATCTACCTAACTATGTTGGAAGGTTATTATTGTAATTTCTCTCATCCACTCACTTATGGGCAAATAAAAACCAAGTAAACATAACAAACACACCACTTTCACTCCACCATTTCCACACTCCTCCTCTCTCCTCCCTCTCCTCTCGGCCCTCCCCCTCTCCTCTCGGGTTTTTAGCCGAAAACCTACCCCCTTCCCTTTTCTTCATTCCTCATTCAAGCTCCCACCTTCCATACAAGTAAATATTACTTCCTATATCATGATCATATATAATTCAAAGAGTTTTGAGTGAAAAGTTTAAGTTTTAAGTTTGCATGTCAAAGTTTTAGTTGGAACTCAAAGTACAATCCTGATTCTTATGGGTTTAAGGTTGTTTTTGAGAGGACTACAAAGAATGGTGAAATGCCAAGTCTTGAGGAAGAGACTCTTGATGTTGAATGGCCATTTCCCTTCCACTTCATTCGGCCATGACCTTGAGGGAGCCGAATGAATGGTTCTTGAGAATATTTTGTTGCCTTGTTTCATTTTTATGTGTTTTGGTGGTGATAACATAAATTTTGGATCAAAAACTTAATAAAACCCTTTGCATGCTAAGTGATCATCTAGATATAGCTTATGCTAGGCTTGCATGTCGATTTCATGGTAGAATATATTTAAAAAATATGTTGCTTTGGTTTGTAAGACTCGAAATCATGCATGCATGTAGATTTCTCTTGGAATGTTGGAAGATTTTAATCATTTGGAAAGATTTTGTTAGTAAGCTTTAATTTCAGTAGGGATAAGGTATTAATCTTGATTAGTGCTCCTTGATATGTGGTAATAATTCGTATATATATTTTATAAGAATATATAACTTGTTGTTTTCAAAAACTTGATGACGTGTAAATTGTGTAATGTGATTTCCTTTATTTTGCCATGTTGCACCTTAGGTAAGGATGATCTCCACCAAGATTATTTTAAGTGTAAGGGAGTTAGTTCAGTAGATCATCATAGTTAAGTCATGGTTTGGGTATTTGGGTTGTTGGTGGTTGAGTTTGTCAAGTAAAAACCTTGGAGAAAGGAGAGTCTTAGTTTCTGCAGAAAATCAGTTTAGTACCCTGAGGTTTAGAGTGAGTTTTGACCATGTCATTGATGTGCACTTTGAGGCCCAAGCCACCAGAAGCTAGCATTAGGAGTTTATGAAAGGTTTTAGGTGTTGGTTGGAGGTTTGCAAGTCGTTTGGTTAAGAGCACAAGTGGAATCACAAAATCTGTCCAGCAGGGGACAGTTTTGTTGCAACTTAGAAATAGGAAGTTTTGACCATGTCATGGGTAGGCCCTCATTAGGCCCTGTTGGGCCTTAGTTATAGGGAGTGTTAGAGAAGCTTTTCCAGCCATAGTTCATAAAATATGAGTTAGAACCATGTGTCACAAGTTAGTTCAAGTCAGGGCGTTTTCTGCCCAGAAAAACAGGGGAACCATGGACTTTAAGCTTAGGCCCAAGGAGGCCCAAGCTAGACCCTTGAGCCACATCAAGTTTGGGAGATGCCTTATGGTCAGAAGAGTCTAGTGTAAAAGTTTTGGAGGAAAACTTGTAATTTAAGGGTGTCTAATGCACTCAAGAAACCATAGATGTCATTCTGAAATTTACTCCAGTGAGCACTTTCACTTATCACATAGTTTTAGAATACTTAGGAGTGAGATCTAGGTTGACCACTATGGTTGTAAGATAGTATAAAGTCTGTAGAGCAAAGGGACCAAGTGAGGGTTAATGCGTTTTGGATAGTTTAGTAAAGGCACATCGAGTTAGGAAGCAAAAATTTGGAGACTTTATCTAGTATAGCGACCAAGTGACTTAAGTTGTGAGTCGAGATCATCCAAGCCTAGTGTTGCATTATGGTGTGTGTGATATTATTTGGTATTAAAATATGATATGTGAGTATATGTGGCTATGTGTACGATTATATTTATAAGGTGAATATAAATTGCGTGCATATAGGCCTAAGTGCCATTTGTGTTGTAAATAGGTTAAGTTGGTGAGATTATATTATAATGAGATTTATTATTATTTATGTAGGATCTCGAGACGAGGGTAAAATTGCCATAAAGGTCGAGTGAAGCTTCCAGTTGCTCCTACCAGCCAGACCAGACCAGCCTTTCTCAAGGCAAGTGATTCAACCTGTCTTTCGTATTCACTACAAATAGTTCATATATATTGATGCGATTATCCTGAGTCATTTTGATATGCTTGAACCAAGCGTATCTTAAGTTTATCTTTAAATTATATAGAAATGCCATGAACCCTCAAGTACGTATTGCAAGTAGATCAAAAGTCTTATCATGATAGTATATCAAATTAATTGGAATGCCATGATAAAATAAAGAGTTCTTATAATACTTGATTGATCCTCTTGATTAACATGCTAATGATTCCCAAAGTATTGATATCTCACCCTGATGCTTGAACCCTATAGAACTTTACCTTGATACCTAAAAGCCAGATATTCATCAAAGTTGTCCATAATTGATTGATACCCCTCTTTATTACCCTAAAGTTTGGCAATCCTGTTATACCTTGAGCTAAAGATCATTTCTTCATACCTTAACACCCCTAGTATTCTTGAAGCTTATCTTCTTGATGTTCCAGCACTTGTACCTTGTCAAAAACCATTGCTTTAAGCCTACTTTGGCATTACTCAATTATAATATTCAATAGCCTTGCTAAATTTCCTTGTCCAAGTTTTTGTATATGGAAACCTTTCAGCTACCCTAATAGAGTAAAGTCTAGTGGATCATGGCCCTGAGATTTATTATCGTATTTCCAGTGTTCAAGTTGATCTATAATCCTTTGATAAAAATGTTTACTGTTTAAAGAGATTTTGTTATAAATTGGCATCAGTTTTTGAAATGATTAAAATGTGGATTTCAGTCCCAAAGGGGGATAAATGTTTTCTTTGAATAGTGGATCTGGACTGAGACGCGAGTCCTTTCCACACTTATATTGTAGGCTTAAAAGTTGCCTAGGGATCCCATTAATGTTCTAGAACCCAGCGAGGTTCGGGATTACTTCGCGACTGATCACCGGCTGTAATCCGTAGCGTCATAAAATGATTTTGATTAAGATATGATTTTGAAAATGTTTTGATACAAGCAAATGATGCCATCACTCAAAGTTTTATCTCTTGTTATTATTGGTTATGTCTTCCCATTGTCATCCTTTAATATATATCTCGATTTATGTTTTGTATCGTATTGTTTAGCATTTGTTGAGCATTTGGCTCACTCCTTGCTTTACCCTGATATTACAGCTAGCAGCTATGGTTAGATTCAAGCAGACAACACGTAAGACCTGTGACGCTGATGCGTATATTCGAGCTCAGGTAGAATAAGAGATAGTTTTGTGTGAGGACTCAATATTAAAATCAGTTGTAATAGATGGTAGTGTTGGGCTGTTCCAAACCCTAAACTGTAAGATCTTGGATTTGGTTATGTTTACTTACTTTTAAATATTGTAATAGTTATATTTAATTTATTGGTTAAGTTGGGGGTGTGACAGGTTTTGGTATCAGAGCTACGGTTTAGAGTCCCTGGACAGACCAAATAGGTTATAGGATTTATGTATAGGCTATAGATAATATGTGAGAGAGTAGGTTAAGTAAATTTATTATTAATACTCCTCTTATTGGTTTGTCAGCAAATGGCGCATTCCTCGGCACCTTCTGGGTCGGACGACACTATTGCTTTCTCCGTGTATGCTGAGTTGAGGCGCGAGTTTGACATGCTTTAGGGCAAGTACGACCGACTGATAGACCGACTGAAGAACGTGTACCCGGACAGCCGAAACTATGAAGGGAAGCCCAAGGAGTAGATGACTGCGAGACTTGAGACCTTGGTTCAGTATGTCAACACTAAGCTTGAGGAGATGCCAGCGCACCTGGACCGCACCAGCCAGTATGTCATCCAGATGGTGGCAGATGAGCTCCTGAGCATTGTGAAGACGCTTTGAGAGGAGAAGACTACCAAGCCCCATTCTGATGGAGTGGAGCCTTAGTTCTTTCCATTATTTACCTTTTCATGTTGTTGTACTATCAGACTTCGTAGAATTCCCAGTTGTTTCCTTTAAATAAGCATGTTGTTCCTAGAATCAGACTTTGTCATAATCCTATGTATTGTGACCTTTAAATTTCAAATATTATGCACTATCGTTCCATTTGCTCTCAACTGTTATTTTACGCCTTCATATGTATAACCATATATAACACCCTCCAAATCCGGGGTATAGATTTGGGGCATTATTAACAACAATTACCAACTATACCTGCACAAGCGGAATATAAATATAATAATTACCCCGAACTATCACTACTCAGGATCTTTTAAGGGTTGAGTTTGAAAACAAGAATCATGCACTACACTTTATTACAAACCCAACTAAATAAAACCTGTCTCAAGAACTCCCTTTGTTACAAAACTTTATTCTATTTACAGTTTCACTACACAATCTTTTATTCAAACTACACAAAACTTTTATTCAACCCAACATTACTACTTATCCTGCTACACCTGATCTGGCACTTCAAAACTCTCTTCGGAAATAGGAAGGAACACTCTTGGTATAAGAGGGTCCCGCTGCTTGACTCGCTTCTTGACTATGCGGGTCCTGATGGGTTTCATTCTCTACCTTAACTGTAAAACAATAGGAGTAACAATAAAAAGGGATGAGCCAAAATTGCTCAACAAGCCTGCAAAAATATATATATATAGTATAGAGAATGAGAAATGAGAGAAACAATAAGCTGCTGGTTGTAACAACCATCTGTATCTATATATGATAATAATTTGCCAACACTGGCGAGTGCCAAATGAACAAGACTGGAACAAGAACCAACATATGCACTATAACTTGCTGACCAGTCAGAATATAGTGCGGATCTATACCCAACTGCATAGACCCAACCAACATTAGGAGTACTCAGGCAACTATGGCCTATTAAATAATGGTCTGGGTAAAACCCAGCCCGTAAAGTAACCATCCAGTCCAAGGCTTAGCATCCGGAATAATCGGAATGCTATTGATATACCCCAACACCAGGATATACCAGACTATAGGTAACAAGGGTAAAGGAATTGAAATATGAACAGGGAATTCAATAAATTGGGTAAATCAAGAATTGAAATGAAATGGAACAAGTGATAATAAATGGGTAACAGTGTATATGAACAATGATTATCAAAGATAACTGATATGAGAAAAGAATTATAATTCACTATTCTGAAATTAGAATAGGGGAAAAACTTGCCTTGCGCGTACTTAACCTGGTTTAACTCACTGCCTTCTGACCCTAGCTTGCTCTGCCTTGCTAACACTGAACAAATCATGGAAAGATAGGTGTTTAGATAATTTACTACATACGTGTATCTTGAATTGATATCACGCAACCTTATCAGTCTACCCATGCGTTTCTATCTGACTCGCATATATATATACATACATTTATACAGCACATCTATTCACATAATCACATAAAGCACGTAGCACGTAAAGCACATAATTAATTTCTAGATTTATAATTATTTTTAGAATCAATTCTAGGCTTATACCTGTATTACTAGTCTTATCTGATTTTATTATAATTTTTCGGGATTTATTCAGCTCAATTATACCCCTACTAGGACCTACGAACTATCAATTATCACCAAACCACTTTCTTTCAGAAGAAATTATAACTTACAACTATTTTATTGGATTCGTCTCATTTTTCTGAGTCCAGGGGTCTTCGTTTCGCTCGAATCAGACTAACGGTTGAATTATTATGAATTAAACAAGATTTAATTAATTAATAATTAATTATAAATAATTAATTATAATTAAATAATCCTTAATTATATTTTTAGATAATTATTTAATATTTATTACATTTTAAAATAATTAATCCCTAATTATTAGGATTAATTACAATTTACTACACTTATTTACTAATTATTAACGCTTACTCGATCAGATCGATTATTTACAAATAATCAATCGATACAATTAACTGATACGTTATTTATCGAATCATTAATTATTACTCGAATCATAATCTAACTCAAGATCAATTACTCGTATAAATACGAGTTACTCACAATCCTTACATAATTATCGAGCTATTATATTATTACTATAACTATACGATTAATAGTTATTTAACTATCGGTATTTAATTATATGATACGGATAATTATTACGATATTCTTCGAATAAACTATCGCTCGAATCATAATTTTAATTATCGAATCACTATTCGAATAAGTACAAGTTACTCATAATATTTAACTAATTATCGGATTATTAATCATATTATTTAATCCTTATTTATTAATTAATTACCTAATTATTAATTAATTACCTAATTATTAATTAATTAGATAACTAATAAATAATTAGATAAATAATTAAATAAATAAATAAATAAATTCGAATTTCTAAATTACTAAAATAATTCTGAAATTATTAATTATATTTTTTTCAGAATTATAGTTTGATTTTTATTTGATTTTTTTTTTATAATTTATAAAACTAATTTTCTGTTTTATAAACTAAAAGTAAATAATTTATTTTCAGAAACATAAACAGAGAATTGGGTTATGGGTTTTCAGGATCGAAACCGGGTCGAAACCGGGTTGGAAACCGGGTCGTCCTCGGTTATCGGGTCACGAAGAACAGCCGTCACCGTCCCAGAATCCGGCGACGGCGACGGGTTCCGGCGAGGCGAAAAACGAGCCTCCTGATCATCGTTTCTCCTCCTTTTTGACTCCGTTCGATTCCCCTGTGTTGCAGCAATCTCCCCACGACGTCAACACCCTCCTGTCACCACCCCATCGCCATCTCCGGCCAAAAGCCGAGCTCCTCCGATGAGTTCATCGGAAAACTACTCCCTACCCGGAATCACAACCAAACTTCGCAAAATTCATCTCAAATCAAATCTACAGACTTCTATAATCATTCCTAATAGTTAAAATCAATCAATAACATCTATAATTCAACGAAAACGAAATCAAAAATTTCAAAAACCAAGAACTCGTGCATCACCTTCCAGGGGTTATAAAATCAAAGTAAATACATGAAATCACTCCTAAGACTTCAATAAAACTAACTGAATCAACTAAACAATCAAACGATTCTTCAAAATCAAAAACCGAAATTCATGTCAAGAACATAAAAATCGATTTTAAGATTTAACAAACCTCAGTTGATGTTATTGATATCACTAGATTCGTCTCTTCACGGGGATGATTTTGGTTACTAGAGCAATTTCAGTGGTTCAGTGAATCTCCTACAATCACGATTTGATCTTCACCCTCCTTCAAGAACAAGAACTTCACCAACACTCTAATTTCTATTTTTTCTGATTTTTTTTTAATAATTAATTAACTAATAATTAAAAATAATTCAGCTATTTATACTAGTAAAAATAATACCCCTAAATAAAAATTAAGGGGCTAATTACACTCCTAATAAAAATATTTGGCCCCAATTTTTATAATTTTTGGGTATTAATAATTAATTTTTAAATATCCAATAAATACAAAATAAATGCTAAAAATTCCCAAAAATTGTGAATATTACAAAAATGCAAAGAAAAATGATGTATGATAATTTCATGATCTTATAAAAATAAAAATGTGATTTTTGTGGGGTTTTTGGTACCCGAAGGGGTCCGGAAAAAGTCGTTTTTCGCGAAAAAGGTCAATTGGTAAAACGTCTAGGGGTTCAGAATAGCGATACAGTATAGGGCATTTTTGGCAAAATAGGGCCAATGATTTTGTTTGAAATACGGGCTTTTAAAGCATAGTTTTGAGCTGTACAGGTTTTGATATAATATATATAACTGACGATAGAACGCTCAATAAATATTCAAAACACGTTTTGATCAAAACAACCAACACATAACACATAGCAGTTAGGGTTCTACGACTTAACACATTTAATCACATAATAATACACATAATTTATTATTATTATAATATAATACAAGCGTAATTCCTCGGTCGTTACATTCTCCCCCCCTTAACAAGATTCTGTCCTCAGAATCTAATTATGCAAATAATTGAGGATACTTTTCTAGTATTTCACTTTCAAGCTCCCAGGTTGATTCTTCAACCACTGGGTTTCTCCATAAAACTCTCACTAATGACACAGACTTATTTCTTAATACCCTCTCTTGCCTATCTAGAATTCTTATTGGCTGTTCTACATATGACAAATCTGCCTGAAGTTCTACTGGTTCATACTCTATTACATGCCTTGTATCAGGATTATACCTCTTAAGCATAGATACATGAAATACGTTGTGAATGTGCTGCATATGGGGTGGTAGAGCTAACTCGTACGCAACCTTCCCAATTTTCTTCAAAATCTCAAATGGTCCAACGTATCGTGGCTTCAATTTCCCTTTATTGCCAAATCTGGTCAATCCTTTCCATGGCGATATTTTGAGCAATACGTGTTCTCCTTCCTGATAGTCCATATCCTTCCTGGCTTGGTTTGCATATCTGCTTTGTCTGTTTTGTGCGGCCTCGATTCGTTTTCGAATAAGATTAATCTTTTCTTTTGTCTGCTGAATTAATTCTGGACCCAAAATCTTGCGTTCTCCAACTTCATCCCAATGCACGGGTGATCTGCATTTCCTCCCATATAATGCTTCATACGGTGGCATTCCAATACTGGCGTGATAGCTATTATTATAAGAAAATTCTACTAGGGGTAAATGTTCATCCCAACTGCCTTCAAAATCGATCATACAAACTCGTAGCATGTCTTCAATCATTTGAATTATCCTTTCACTTTGGCCGTCAGTTTGCGGATGATAAGCTGTACTCATATTCAACTTCGTTCCTAGACATTCTTGGAATTGTCTCCAAAATCTTGAATTGAAACGAAGATCTCGATCCGATACAATTGATACTGGTACTCCATGACGCATCACAATTTCTTTGAGATACATGTGCACTAATTTGTCGAGCGAAAATCTTTCATTAATTGGTAGAAAATGTGCCGACTTCGTAAGTCTGTCAATGATTACCCATATCGCATCATGATTTGCCCTAGTCCTCGGTAGTCCTACCACAAAATCCATCGCTAGATGTTCCCATTTCCATTCTGGAATGTCTAATGGTTGCAATAACCCACTCGGACGTTGGTGTTCTGCTTTAACTCGCTGGCATGTGTAGCATTTACTCACCCATTCTGCTATCTCCTTCTTCATATTCGGCCACCAAAAGTTTTCCTTCAAATCGCGATACATTTTCGTGCTTCCTGGATGAATGGAATACTTCGAATTGTGCGCATCTCGCATAATTTCTTCTTTTAATTCTGCCACGTTAGGGATCCAGATTCTTGACGCAAAACGTAAAATTCCTTCATTATCTTTCTGAGTTGTAATCTCTTCTCCTGTTAAGTTGTCGTCTTGACTCATCACTTCTTCTTGACAACGGCGAATCTTTTCTAGCAACTCCGGTTGGAAAGTCATAGCGTAGATAGTTCCTGCAGATTCATTGGGAATATGAATCTCGATCTCCAATTTGTCGAATTCCTTGGCCAATTCTTCGCACGAAGTTAACCGATTCAATCTTTCTTTTCTACTTAGCGCATCTGCTACAACATTTGCTTTTCCTGGATGATAACTGATGGTAACATCGTAATCTTTAATCAATTCCAGCCATCGACGTTGTCGCATGTTTAGTTCCTTTTGCGTGAAGATATACTTCAGACTTTTATGATCCGTGTAGATTTCACATTTTTCACCGTACAGATAATGTCTCCAAAGCTTCAATGCAAATACAATTGCTGCTAATTCCAGATCATGCGTAGGATATTTCTGCTCATGAGGTTTAAGTTGTCTCGACGCATATGCAATGACGTTACCATGTTGCATCAACACACATCCTAAACCACGATATGAAGCGTCACTGTAAATAACAAAATTTCCTTGCTCGTCTGGCAGTACTAATACTGGTGCCGTCACCAACCGATTCTTCAACTCTTGAAAACTTTCTTCACACTTACTATTCCATTCGAACTTTTCACTTTGTCGAGTTAACTTGGTCAGCGGTGTTGCTATTTTCGCAAAATCTTTAACAAATCTTCGATAATATCCTGCCAAACCTAAGAAACTTCGAACCTCTGTCGGCGTCTTTGGTCTTTCCCAATTCAACACGGCTTCAATCTTTGTTGGATCAACTTGAATGCCTTCTCTGCTGATGATGTGCCCTAAAAACTGCACTTCTTTCAACCAAAATTCGCATTTGGAAAATTTTGCATAAAGCTGCTCCTTCCGTAATATTTCCAATGTCGTTCTTAAATGCGCTGCATGCTCTTCTTCCGTCTTTGAATAGATCAAGATGTCATCAATAAATATAATGATAAACTTATCCAAATACTTCTTGAATATTCGATTCATCAAATCCATAAACGCTGCAGGTGCATTCGTCAATCCAAAAGCCATCACAAGAAATTCATAGTGTCCGTACCTTGTTCTAAACGCTGTCTTTGGAATATCTTCGGCCTTGACCTTTAACTGATGATAGCCTGATCGTAGGTCGATTTTCGAAAACCATGCTGCTCCTTTTAGTTGATCAAATAAATCATCAATGCGAGGTAAAGGATATTTATTCTTGATAGTTAACTTGTTCAGCTCACGATAATCAATACACAGTCGCATACTACCATCCTTCTTTTTCACGAACAATACTGGCGCACCCCATGGGGATACACTTGGCCTTATAATTCCTTTGTCAAGAAGTTCTTGCAACTGCTTTGCTAATTCCCTCATTTCAACAGGTGCCATTCGATATGGAGTTTTCGAAATTGGTTCAGTCCCTGGCGTCAAGTCAATAGTGAACTCGATTTCTCGATCTGGTGGAAGTCCTGGTAATTCGTCCGGAAAAACATCAAGAAATTCACAAACTACAGGAATATCTTCAATCTTCAAATTTCCCTTATCAATATCCCGTACATAGGCTAAATAAGCTTGACATCCTTGATGTAGCAATCTTCTCGTCTGCATTATTGATAGGAATTTCTGCTTTTGCTTCTCACCTTTAAATATTACCGTTTCATTTTCTTCAGTTTGCAATTTCACTCTCTTATTCGCACAGTCAATTTGAGCATTATTACTAGATAGCCAATCCATTCCTAAAATAATATCAAACTCCCCTAACCTAAAAGGTATCAAATCAACTGAAAAATGACATCTCCCTATCTTAATATCACAGCTCGGACATACTCGATCTACTGCAACCTGATCATTATTCGTTAATTTTATGACTAACACTTCATCCAACCACTGAACCTCACAATCTATCTTAGAGATAAAAGCTTCAGAAATAAAAGATCTAGTAGCTCCTGAATCAATCAATACCAAAGCATTTACGTAATTTACAGGAAGTGTACCTGCAACCACATTCGGACTCTGTACCGCTTCCTTCATTGACATGTTGAAAGTCCTTGCTCTGGGCTGATTTTGCTGTGGTAGTGGAGGTGGAGGTAATGCTAAAACTCTTGGAATACTAGCAGCCATTGCAATTCCTCTGCAGTCTTTGGCGATATATCCTTTTCTCCCACATTGGAAACAAGTAACTTCTGCTTTTCCCATTGGACATTCTCCAGAATAGTGTCCCCTTTGCTTGCACTTGAAACACGTAACATTTAGCTTGTTGCAAACTCCTGTATGCTTTCTACCACACGTTCTGCAATCAGGTATAGGCGGTCGAATAAGCCTTTGCTGAGTTGGGGCAGGTAGTCGATTACCCATCCTCTGGTTGTTTTGTTCTGGTCTCCTAAAGTTTACTTTTCCTCGAGCTTGAAATCCCGGCCTTTTGTTGAAACGATTCTGAAAATTCCCTGGTCCTTTCTCTTTCTGAGCTGCTTCGCTTTCTCCTTCAATAATCATAGCCTTCTGAACAACAGCCGTATAAGTTGTCAGTTCAAACACAGCTACCCTGCTACGAATCCATGGTTTTAGTCCTTGCTGAAATCTCTTGGCCCGCTTCTCGTCCGTATCTACCTGCTCTGGAACAAACCTTGCCAATTCAGTAAACTTGGTCTCATAATCCGCAACTGAAAAGTTGTCTTGTTTCAGCTCCAGGAACTTGATCTCCATCTGGTTCTTCATAAAACGAGGAAAATATTTCTCCAAGAAAAGATCAGTGAATCTGTTCCAGGTCACCACACCTTCTTCCAAAGCTTTCTTTGATTCCCACCAGTAATTAGCTTCGCCTTTTAGAAAATAGCTAGCGAAATCCGTCTTCTGTTCTTCCTCAACCTTTACCAACGAAAAAGCCTTTTCCATCTCTTTCAGCCAAGCTCTCGCTTTTGTAGGATCTGTGGAACCCATAAATTCCGGTGGCTTCACCGACTGAAATTGCTTGAAAGTAGTCGTAGGTGCTGCTGGTGGTATTTGATGTCCTGGATGAGCGGCTTGCTGTAACATCTGTTGCTGGAACTGCTGTTGCTGCTGCTGCATTTGTTGTTGCATCATCAACATCTGCTGTTGCATGAGATTAAACATCTGATCCATCTCTTTATTATTGTTTTGGCCCTCGGTGTTTCCATTCGATGAGTCGGGCTGCGCTTTTCTCTTAGGTGCCATTTTTCTGGTAAATAAATAATGGATCTTATTTAATAACAGTATATTAAACATATATTAAAACAGTCGATTCGAGAAAATAAAATAACTTATTAAATAACTGAATAGATAAAACAGTATGATATGTTTTAAATTTAATTTTTTTTTTTTTTTACAACATGGTCGTGAATAAAACTACATTTATAAATATGCAATGGTACTGAAATAAATGTAAATGCTTAAATGACTGGAAATAAAATAAAGAAAACGCGCTAAAGATTATCTCATATATATATATATAGGTAGAACACCAGCTACAGGTGTCAGTGCTTGATACAAAAACCTATGATATAACAGTCGTACTGCTACTACTATCAGTCAGAGTCAGTAGCTACACTCATACAATACTATACTGCCTCTATCTACAAAATATACATAATACAGCACTCATCGATCTGCTGGTCTCAAAATCCTGGTGGTACGTGGCTCAACTCCTCCTGCACTGCCTCTAGCACTGCCTCGGTAAGTCCTAATGCTCTGCGATATGCTGTCTCCGCACTAAGATCCTGCTGTCTCAAATCAGTAAGCTGCTGCGAACTAACCCGGTGAATATGATGTAGTCTCTCTCTCAGTATATAATCCGGTCGTAATGCTCTGACAGGACCATCCGTCTGTGTCTCATACAATCCAAGGATCTCTCTACACTGGTTCTGCCATCTAATCCTCTCCTCCCTCTCTGCCTGAAAGCACTGGTAAGTCACGGTATGATGCTCATGAAGATCAGTGCTGGAACCTCGAGAAGGTAATGGTCCATCTACCACGATCTCATCTATAAACTCCGGCTGAGGAAACTGATAAACTCCCGGAACGGGTGCATAAATGGCTAATGGGGCAGGAAATAAGACAGGCTGCTCCATAGGCGCATACACGGGCGGCTCTGCCTCTGGCTCCATCAGTGGCATCTCTGGAATCTCGACTGGTGGCATATGAATCTGAGGCTCTACATCCTCCCACTGCGGAAGATCAACCATATCAGGAATATCAAACATCGAAAACTCTAATGGTGGAATATCTGGTATTTCTGGCTCAACGTATGGAAAATAATCTGCAAAACCTGGTACCTCCGGGGGAAGTGGTATCTCTGGTGCTGGCTCAGGTGGCAATGGAGGTAAGATCTGCCCTGACACTGGGGCTACTACCTGTGCATCCACTGGATCTGTCTCGGTCCTCTCCGTAGATGATGATAAAGAAGCCATCTAATATACATAAAAATATTAACACAAAAACAATCAAATCACAATTCTATAACTCATAACTTCTAATCACATAGACAAACAGTCCTAACACTCTTACTCTCATCCTATCTTATTTTCCTATCTTATCTTAATCCTAACATTCTTGTTTTCAAAGGTCAATCCTAAGCTCTGATACCAACTATAACACCCTCCAAATCCGGGGTATAGATTTGGGGCATTATTAACAACAATTACCAACTATACCTGCACAAGTGGAATATAAATATAATAATTACCCTGAACTATCACTACTCAGGATCTTTTAAGGGTTGAGTTTGAAAACAAGAATCATGCACTACACTTTATTACAAACCCAACTAAATAAAACCTGTCTCAAGAACTCCCTTTGTTACAAAACTTTATTCTATTTACAGTTTCACTACACAATCTTTTATTCAAACTACACAAAACTTTTATTCAACCCAACATTACTACTTATCCTGCTACACCTGATCTGGTACTTCAAAACTCTCTTCGGAAATAGGAAGGAACACTCTTGGTATAAGAGGGTTCCGCTGCTTGACTCGCTTCTTGACTATGCGGGTCCTGATGGGTTTCATTCTCTACCTTAACTGTAAAACAATAGGAGTAACAATAAAAAGGGATGAGCCAAAATTGCTCAACAAGCCTGCAAAAATATATATATATAGTATAGAGAATGAGAAATGAGAGAAACAATAAGCTGCTGGTTGTAACAACCATCTGTATCTATATATGATAATAATTTGCCAACACTGGCGAGTGCCAAATGAACAAGACTGGAATAAGAACCAACATATGCACTATAACCTGCTGATTAGTCAGAATATAGTGCGGATCTATACCCAACTGCACAGACCCAACCAACATTAGGAGTACTCAAGCAACTATGGCCTATTAAATAATGGTCTGGGTAAAACCCAGCCCGTAAAGTAACCATCCAGTCCAAGGCTTAGCATCCGGAATAATCGGAATGCTATTGATATACCCCAACACCAGGATATACCAGACTATAGGTAACAAGGGTAAAGGAATTGAAATATGAACAGGGAATTCAATAAATTGGGTAAATCAAGAATTGAAATGAAATGGAACAAGTGATAATAAATGGGTAACAGTGTATATGAACAATGATTATCAAAGATAACTGATATGAGAAAAGAATTATAATTCACTATTCTGAATTTAGAATAGGGGAAAAACTTGCCTTGCGCGTACTTAACCTGGTTTAACTCACTGCCTTCTGACCCTAGCTTGCTCTGCCTTGCTAACACTGAACAAATCATGGAAAGATAGGTGTTTAGATAATTTACTACATACGTGTATCTTGAATTGATATCACGCAACCTTATCAGTCTACCCATGCGTTTCTATTTGACTCGCATATATATATATACATACATTTATACAGCACATCTATTCACATAATCACATAAAGCACGTAGCACGTAAAGCACATAATTAATTTCTAGATTTATAATTATTTTTAGAATCAATTCTAGGCTTATACCTGTATTACTAGTCTTATCTGATTTTATTATAATTTTTCGGGATTTATTCAGCTCAATTATACCCCTACTAGGACCTACGAACTATCAATTATCACCAAACCACTTTCTTTCAGAAGAAATTATAACTTACAACTATTTTTATTGGATTCGTCTCATTTTTCTGAGTCCAGGGGTCTTCGTTTCGCTCGAATCAGACTAACGGTTGAATTATTATGAATTAAACAAGATTTAATTAATTAATAATTAATTATAAATAATTAATTATAATTAAATAATCCTTAATTATATTTTTAGATAATTATTTAATATTTATTACATTTTAAAATAATTAATCCCTAATTATTAGGATTAATTACAATTTACTACACTTATTTACTAATTATTAACGCTTACTCGATCAGATCGATTATTTACAAATAATCAATCGATACAATTAACTGATACGTTATTTATCGAATCATTAATTATTACTCGAATCATAATCTAACTCAAGATCAATTACTCGTATAAATACGAGTTACTCACAATCCTTACATAATTATCGAGCTATTATATTATTACTATAACTATACGATTAATAGTTATTTAACTATCGGTATTTAATTATATGATACGGATAATTATTACGATATTCTTCGAATAAACTATCGCTCGAATCATAATTTTAATTATCGAATCACTATTCGAATAAGTACAAGTTACTCATAATATTTAACTAATTATCGGATTATTAATCATATTATTTAATCCTTATTTATTAATTAATTACCTAATTATTAATTAATTACCTAATTATTAATTAATTAGATAACTAATAAATAATTAGATAATAATTAATAAATAAATAAATAAATTCGAATTTCTAAATTACTAAAATAATTCTGAAATTATTAATTATATTTTTTTCAGAATTATAGTTTGATTTTTATTTGATTTTTTTTTTTATAATTTATAAAACTAATTTTCTGTTTTATAAACTAAAAGTAAATAATTTATTTTCAGAAACATAAACAGAGAATTGGGTTATGGGTTTTCAGGATCGAAACCGGGTCGAAACCGGGTTGGAAACTGGGTCGTCCTCGGTTATCGGGTCACGAAGAACAGCCGTCACCGTCCCAGAATCCGGCGACGGCGACGGGTTCCGGCGAGGCGAAAAACGAGCCTCCTGATCATCGTTTCTCCTCCTTTTTGACTCCGTTCGATTCCCCTGTGTTGCAGCAATCTCCCCACGACGTCAACACCCTCCTGTCACCACCCCATCGCCATCTCCGGCCAAAAGCCGAGCTCCTCCGATGAGTTCATCGGAAAACTACTCCCTACCCGGAATCACAACCAAACTTCGCAAAATTCATCTCAAATCAAATCTACAGACTTCTATAATCATTCCTAATAGTTAAAATCAATCAATAACATCTATAATTCAACGAAAACGAAATCAAAAATTTCAAAAACCAAGAACTCGTGCATCACCTTCCAGGGGTTATAAAATCAAAGTATATACATGAAATCACTCCTAAGACTTCAATAAAACTAACTGAATCAACTAAACAATCAAACGATTCTTCAAAATCAAAAACCGAAATTCATGTCAAGAACATAAAAATCGATTTTAAGATTTAACAAACCTCAGTTGATGTTATTGATATCACTAGATTCGTCTCTTCACGGGGATGATTTTGGTTACTAGAGCAATTTCAGTGGTTCAGTGAATCTCCTACAATCACGATTTGATCTTCACCCTCCTTCAAGAACAAGAACTTCACCAACACTCTAATTTCTATTTTTTCTGATTTTTTTTTTAATAATTAATTAACTAATAATTAACAATAATTCAGCTATTTATACTAGTAAAAATAATACCCCTAAATACAAATTAAGGGGCTAATTACACTCCTAATAAAAATATTTGGCCCAATTTTTATAATTTTTGGGTATTAATAATTAATTTTTAAATATCCAATAAATACAAAATAAATGCTAAAAATTCCCAAAAATTGTGAATATTACAAAAATGCAAAGAAAAATGATGTATGATAATTTCATGATCTTATAAAAATAAAATGTGATTTTTGTGGGGTTTTTGGTACCCGAAGGGGTCGAAAAGTCGTTTTTTCGCGAAAAAGGTCAATTGGTAAAACGTCTAGGGGTTCAGAATAGCGATACGGTATAGGGCATTTTTGGCAAAATAGGGCCAATGATTTTGTTTGAAATACGGGCTTTTAAAACATAGTTTTGAGCTGTACAGGTTTTGATATAATATATATAACTGACGATAGAACGCTCAATAAATATTCAAAACACGTTTTGATCAAAACAACCAACACATAACACATAGCAGTTAGGGTTCAACGACTTAACACATTTAATCACATAATAATACACATAATTTATTATTATTATAATATAATACAAGCGTAATTCCCTCGGTCGTTACACCTGAGCTCTCGCTGTTACCATTATTCTTAAATAATATCCTGATAGGATTTCCATTCATCCTGACAGTCAACTTTCATTTACTTCCAATAATCAAGACTGTCTATAACAAAGATTACTGACGAATCCATTGTCATGGAATTTCGAAATCAAGGAAATTGAATAAGAAGGAGCAATGAAGAAGATATAGGTATGACAGAGAGCAACCATACAAGTACATAAGATGGCCAGTCTTAGTAACCCGCATAGTTCACAACACATAATTCGGTGGAGTCCCACCAGACCCTTTGTCACGCAGACAAATAGTCAAATCATATGCATTGTTTGCCCCAATCAACCGAAAGAGCCACCGAAGAAAGAAACAATGTTTAGATAGAAAATTCACAATAAGAAGGAAAATCTGATTTATAATGAAATCAACAAGACCTTAAGTTGCTTAATTCGAGCTTTGACTTTCTTACGGGAAAACAAGCAACTTATAAAAAGGTAAACAATTACTTTGGATACACAATGTGTTTCAAGAAAGGTGTGAAAGGTTCAGGATTATACAACAGTACTGATCCCCATACTTCATGAAACTTGGCTATCATAGCAGCCACCGACTATTATCATACTATCCGAACTCATTGAGGTCACACACTCGGTCCTGTGACATTCCTTGACATAGAAAATGCGATATTTAGAAATAACGTTAGCGTCTTTCATCTGACACATCAAAGGCCCGCTCAAACACTGAACTCTAACGATCAGACTCGTTTTCTCGAGAGGGATATCTAAACCTCTATCGGCATTGCCAATGATACATAAATACGAGGGATACATATTAAAAGCTAGGGCAGTTTCAGTCAATCCTCAACATGCGTCAGGTTTTCGCCTTAGAAACCTTCGACTGAACTTTTAGACTCGCTCCACTGATTGAGTTACTGACTCACCTTTATATAACCTCTTCCACATTCTTTTGACTCTATTCCTAACCTAAATCAGGGACTCAAACCTGTAGCTCTGATACTAACTGTGACGGTCTCAACCCCAGGGTCAGGAGTTGACATCATCAAAAACCATAATAACAACGTAATATAATCAATTTCAATTATATAATGTGAATACGACCCCTTTACCAAGATCTTTTCCAGGTTTAAGCAAGATTTAGGCCAAACAACTATCACCAACCAATTTACCTTATACAATCCCGACGATTAACTTAATATAGAATCTCTTAGGCATCTGCAATACTATACAAACATTCTGCAAGGGTGAGCAATCAATTTCTCAACAGTACCACTATATAAATAACAAGTAAAACAGTTTGTGATAAAACAGTTATAGGAACAAAATTCATATCTCATTGGAAAAAAAATAAAACATTCATAAAATGGATAACCAAAACTTCAAACTTCTGATAATCAACAGGTAACTTCATACATCCATTCTTTTTTTTCTATAAACCACATCAGTGCACATATGGAATACACCTTGTCTCTTATTCTTTCATCCCACAATCCTGAAGTTTCCTTAACTGATTACTTGGTTCCTACTAGGTCATACGATACAGGGATTTTGACTCCAGCCCGACTTGTATAGTAACCAATGAGAGATTCTGTCTCATGCTCTGAGGTAATACTGGTAAGTCATCCGGTAAAACCTTTGGGACTTCACTTGCTAACTAAATTAATTTATAAAATAAAGTTAAATATAATTATATAAAGAAACTAATTTAGATTTATAAAATAAATTTATTTAAAGTTCATAAAATAAATCATTTTAAGTTTATTAAATAAATTATATTAAAGTCCATAAATATATTTATTAAATTTACCAATTAAACTTTGACCTTCGCTAGTCCCTCGAGTTGTTTAGCTGTATACATCGCGCACCTCTTCTCGTACTTTAACAGATAAACGTTCAATCCAAGTACATTCCTCAACTTAACTTTTTTCTAAAAATAATACCCATATTTCTTCACGAGCTGTTGACGCCTAGTGCAACTGGTCTGGTTCACAGACGACTAATCCCGATTCAGATCTTCATATTATAGCCTTGATTACATTGTTAAGCTTGCAACAACTTTATCGCTTCGAACACTGACTGTCAATAAACAAATGTACTTTCACTGAAATCCTTTCTGGTACTTTAGACAATGTCTTCATTGCTACTACAATCTTGAATACTTCATTCACTGTTCTTCACCGACGCTGTACATATAAATGAACTCCTGTCAGTGAGTATAACTTCAAGACTACAGTTGTCTTCTTTAACCTCTATCTATACCCAAGTTTTCAATTCTTCGGATTCTTATGCTTCAAATACTGTCTATCTTCAATCAATGCTAATACACTGAAATCTTCTGGTAGCACTTATACACTGAATCTTCAACATTTCTGAAATCGTGAAAGTCTTTAATCTTTATTCTCCACCGAGGCATGATCATATTATGAACTTTTTTCAGTGACCTGTAAACAGACTTCAAGTGTAATGTCTGGGAAATTACGCTTGTATTATATGTTATTATAATAAATTATGTGTATTAATATGTCATTTATGTATAATTAGCTATAAAACCCTAACTGTTACGAGCTATGGTATTCTGTATCGTTCGGTATTTCAGGGTATTTTTCGGATATTTTATTTTAAATTTATAGCTTTCGTATCAAAAGTTATAAGATCTGAACTATGATTTTATAGATGATATTTCAAAAAATAATGGGATTTATTTTCATAAAATGGCTTGTACCATCGTTTTATTTTTAACATCTAGATATTTTATAAATTTTCTCGTTTCGCGAAAAATGACTTTTCCGGGCCCCATTGGGTGTTAAAAACCCCACAAAAATCACATTTTTATTTTTATAAAATTATAGGACTTTCATTTATACCATATCTTTGTATTTTTGAATTATTCACAATTTTTGGAAACTTTTGGTATATATATTGTATTAAATATATTTAAAAATTAAATTTAATACCTAAAAATTATAAAATTAGGGGCCAATTAATTTTAATAGATGTATAATTAGGGCCTTAATTTTAATTAGGAGTATTATTTTACCTACTATAAATAGCCTAATTTTATTTTAATTATTATTAAATAATTATAAAAATTCTGAAAAATCTGCAAATTCTCTCAAGAACCGGATCGGGTTTTGAATTCGGGTTGCACAATCAAATGTTGATTTTGATCTGATTTCTATACCAATTCAAGTAGTTCGAGTACTTAAATCACAGGTTTTGATCTGTTCTTTCTGTTTTTACCATCAATTTCAAGTTTTGATTTGTTGTTTTTGATTTTCGATTTCTAGGGTTTATACCCGATTTGGTACTTTTTCATTCTGGGGTTATTTGTTGAAATGATGTTATAAATAGCTTTGCCTGATGATTTCTGATCGATTCCTGTTACTTATTTAACAAACGATAGATGTGAATGATAGTCCGATTCCTAGGGTTTATACTCAATTTTTTTTGACAAATATGGCTTATAGCCTTACAAATGAGTATTTGTTCTCATAAATTCTCGGGGTGAGCGAGGATCGAACCCAAGATCTGGGACGACAGAGGATAAACTCTTAACCACTTGAGCTATCCAACCTTTGATTTGAGAAAGCTGAGGTATATAGGGTGTTAGGGCTTTGGTTCTGTGATGAACAAGCTTTGATTTGAGCTATTAAATCAAGGTTTCATGTACAAATGAAAAATCGATGCTTCGCCGGAGATGAAGTCGGTTTGATCGGAGAAGGTAACCTGAGGGTTATTCAGTGATGTTGATGCCGGGAATAGATTGCCAGACTAATTTAGAATTGATACCATCTTAAAAAAGAACCAAACGGTTCCATTTTTGGCCTGAAATGGCTCACCGAAATCTGCTCCGGTGGCCGGTTTCTAGGCAAAATCCGGCGTGTTCTTCATGACCCGAATTTTGCCTCGTTTGACCCAATTGGATTACCCGTTTTGATCTAATTTTGTCAGAGATTGGATTCTGACAAGTGTTTCTGGAAAATTTTTTTATTTTATTTTTAATTATAAAATCAGTTTTATTTATTTTATAAATTGATTAATTAATTAATTATTTAATTAATTTATATCATAAATAATTCTGAAATATTTTCTAAAAATCAGATTTATTTATTTCTTTAATTATTTATTATTTATTTATTAATTATTTAAAATGCTTAATTATTTGATAATTAATCAAATTATTTTCAATAAATCATAATAAATTTATTTTAATTTCAAAAATTATAGAAAAATCATTTTTAATTCTGATTTTCCAAATAATTATTTAAAAATTTTTAAGGTTCAATATTTAGTAATAATTATTTTATTGAATAATAAATTGATTTATCTACAATTATTTGATATTAATTGAACCGTTATCCGATTCGAGCGAAACGAAAAGCCCTTTAA